>NW_022196900.1:11234028-11287306 GCF_008632895.1 Mastomys coucha
CAAAACTATTTGATACATTTTTGATATGTAAATAAGCATGAGAAATTCTGCCATAGTTTATGGTACTTACCATATAGGCTAGTGAGTTTTAAAAATTCTATAGGGACTACAGCTATGAAAGGAGCAGAAATCCAGATAATATTTATGCTTTGTCATATTTCAGAAGATTGTAAAAGAAAATATATACATAGTACCCACCATACTTATTTTGAGATTAAAAAAATAAAAAGGAATAGGCAGCATATTTAACCTTTGGCATAGGGAGAACATGAAATAAATCAGGATTAACAATATACATAAATAAATTATACCAAACTTTTTGCAAATATTTTTGGTTTATTCATATGATCTTATTAATATTGCCAAAATTTTTGACATAGTTCTTAAGAAATTATCATTTTGTCAATAAGGATAGTTTCATAAATACCAGACAGATTGGCATCTTTATTTCAAACACCAAAATCATGTCTCAATTCTCCTTAAGTTGGACCAGGTACAATTCAGCAAAATAGAAATGAGTGCTTTCTGATGTTTTAAGTTCATTGACATTGGAGGTGTGAAAGTAGAATAGAGTTCACTGTTATTATGAGTGTTCTAGAACTAGTTTTTCACCATAAGATACAGGTGTTTATAAGCCCCTTAAGAAACCCAATTCATATGAAAAAAAACCGTCAACAAAGTCCAAAGTTTGAAAGCTTAACAAATCTAGTTGATAGTATGGCAAGAAGGGACCTACAGATCCATTATATAATATAGAATGGTATTTATTTTTGAATATTTGCAAAGAGCTGAAATACCATTCCAAAAATACTTGACAATATACCTAATTTTAAGAGTACTTTATTTTATCATTTAGCACTTATTGGTCAATTAAGCTGGGAATACAGGACACAGAATGCAATGCATAGTTTCTGTTCTGTTTTAAATATTCCACAGGTTAATAGGAAAAAAAGAATTATGAATTAATCAGCAGTGAGTAACTAGTTACTGAGGTAGCATACTTACTCTTTGCCCATTTTGAATTGTGAGCTCTGTACATCCACACTTTGGCTTGAAGCAGTGGATACAAATTGGATATCCTCCAGTATACACTTGTATCACTGACTTGCAATCTGACTTTTGCTATATCTATATCTATATCTATATCTATATCTATATCTATATCTATATCTATACCTATATCTATATCTATATCTATATCTATATCTATATCTATATCTATATATCTGTTGTTCAGATATTACTTTTGTTTGATCTCTTTGGCCAGAAATTATTTTACCTGTTTGCTTTATGTGTTCGAATCTGATTTTTCTTCTCTTTCCCTTCCCTCCACTTTTCTTTTCCTTCCTTTCCATTTTTCTTTCTTCCTTGTTTCTTATTATTTGAACCCAGAGATTTATTCATTCTAGACATGGACTCTAACATCAAACTATATTTCTAGCTCTCAGTTGTTTTTTATGTTGGATACTATTCCAAGCTGAAGTGGATGCTACAGTATATAACGGATGGTCACTCTTTGGGTCAAAGCATTCACTCTTCCATCTTTAATAATTCCATCAGTTGACAGATAAGGGTTCTTGTCATTAAATGGAGGAGTAAGTCATTGCTTTCTTTCTGTAGTTGACTATATCCAAAGTTTTATCAGCAGATGGTAATAAAGATTAGACAACTATTTCAGAGTTTTGACTTCTAAATAGCTCCATAAGTTCATAGAGGCTGATGTGTTTGTTACAAGTATATTCTAGTTTGATTCTTCCACCCCCAGTACTGCCTCCTTTGCTCCCCACTAGGTGTTATTCTCACATGAATGTCCTACTTAACTAGCTGGATATAAATATCTGAGTATCTGTGTCTTGGGGGGATGTGAGCTTAGACAAATGTCAAAGAAAGCTGATCATTTTCAGTTTTGAATTGGTGTGGGCAGAGTCCCTGCTAACATCAGATAGAAATGGTATCATCTGGCAATTGGAATTCTAAAGAAAGTGTTGAAACTGTTACTACCATTGAACTGTTAAGGAATACCACTGAAAGAAACTACCTCATATATGCAGTATCCTAGGTGTTTGACTCGTTCAGAAAAGGCAGGAATTAAAGAATTTAATATCTTTAATTGGAAGCACTAAAGCATTAAAGGGAGCACTAATGGGACTCTCATCTCCTGTGGCTGGAGGGCAGAGACAGCTTCAGCTTGGTCCAGAGACTTAATTAGAAGATGGCAAGAGCTTCAGAGAAAGCTGGAGAGTGAATAACTCTGAGTTCAGCAATTCTGCTCTGCCAAAATAAAGACCCTAGTTGGGGAGGAATGAAAGGTTGAGTGCACAAAGAGAAAGAGAAGGGTTAATATACATGGAAGAAAGGGGAAACTCTGGGTTATTCTGTGCCATTGATAACTACAAAACACACATTACTACTTGCAAAAGGCTAACAAACCCATCTTATATTCAACAAATAATTTTTTTTGCCATTGAAACCAACAAGGTCCTTATTCTAGGGTCTATTTACATGTCCTTACCCAGCCATAATATTAATCCATGCAACAAGAGCTGCCTAAGGAAGTACCAGACTTGCCAGAGAGTAGGAGGGTTCTGTTAACAGTACTTACAAAAGCCTGTAGACTGATTTATACATGGGATGCTACCCTAAGTATATTCATAGATCAGGGAATTGTGGGCAGAGCATCACGTTACCCTAGGGAACTGTTAAAATCTGCCAGCATCTCTGGTGAAAGCTTGAAAATGTGAAGGTTCATGTTCTGTAAAGTAGAAATAACAGCTCAGCTCTGGCAGATGGTACATGAAAGTAAACATGTTTAAGTAAATATTCTGTGAAAAGCTGAAAGATCCTCCAGTTAATTACATTCTGTAAGGCCAAACAAAGGGCACTTCATTTGTCAAATTGCAGAGGATTGCGCTGCTTGGGAGGGCCAGCATCCTTGAGAACCTCAGAAGGATTGTATTCCACAGGCAAGTGATGGTAGCCAGCTTTTACTGAACCCAACTGCATGATGGTTTTGCTAAATCTTGGAAACTGCAGTAGTTCATCTTGATTGAATTTGACAGGCATACTAGGTTTCCCTTCCCTACCAGCAGAGTCTTAGTCTCTACAAATTTCCATAGGCTTATGAAGTGTGAGAACCCTCAATACAGTATCCTCTTTCACTAAGTTTGTGGCTGCCATTTTGACCATATATCCTGTATAACATATAATCAAATACCATCTAGGCAGTTTTGATTAATAGAGAACCTTTAAGTTTTAAATTTTTTGTTATATGCACGTGATATATGTGTGTGAGCATACATGACATGAGACATGTGTGGAGGTCAGAAAATAACTTTTGCGTTTATTCTTTTTTTCAGGGCAGGCTGTAGGGATCAAGTTCAAATCTTCAGGCTTCTTTGACAAGTACTTTTCCCTGCTGACACAATTAATTAGGTCTTCGTAGGGATTTTTAAGTGCCATTTTTATTGCATATTACGTTCAGCCTCTTAGAAATTACGCTTTGAAAACTGAGTATCATATTGTAGAATACAGTTCCTGTTGGTGGTGCTGTGCCCTAGTTAGATGAAATACTTCTGGGAACAATCAAAGTAAAATGAGCAGCTCAACTTATATCACAAAGTATTTATACCTTATTTAATTATTCAGACTTCTCCAGGTTTAAAAAAATAGATGCCTATGTAGTAGGCAAGAGGTTTATGGCTAGTTTAGATTGTCAGAGTCTGTATTGTCTTAGAATGGAAACTGGATCTGTCAGTCCTACAATTTCTTTTATTTGCTATTTCACCCAAGTTCTCCTTATGCCCAGTATTCTTTCTGGGATCTTTCCTATACATCTTTCTAACTACAAACTGTCATATCAGGGTCTGTTTTCTTGTAAACCAAACCTACCACAAGTTTTCTTAACTTTTATACCACTGTCAGCCTGGCATTCATTCCTTAACTTGTTCCTCAGAAAGATAATCTATTGATATTTACTTTCTTTTTAATATTTTTCTTTTACTTTTGAGATTATGATATAATTACATAATTATATGTAATTCCCTATCTCTTATTTCTCCCATGAATTCTCCTTGCTTTCTCTCAAATTCATAGCCTCATTTTCTTTACTGTTTTTACAGACACATATACTCATCCCTAAATATATAAATACAACTTGCTCAGTCCATAAATCCATATAATGTAATGTGTGTGTGTGTGTGTGTGTGTGTGTGTGTGTGTGTGTGTATGCACGTGAGAGAGAGAGGCGAGGGGGAGAGAGGGAGAAATCTCAGAACAGACCATTTAGTTTTGAATATCCAATTGGGGACTATCTGGTTAGGATTACTATTGTTCTGATGAATTGACATGAACAAAAACAACTTTGAAAGGAAAGAAATTATTTGGCTTACATATCCTTAATCACAGCCCATTGAAAGTCAAGGTAGAAACTCAAAAGTGGACAAGAACCTGGAGTCAGGAGCTGATGTAGATACCATGGAGGAGTATGGCGTACTGACCTCTTCCTCATTATTGGCTTAGCCTGCTTTATTATAGAACCCAGGACCACCATCTCAGGTATGGTACTACTCACAATAGGCTGAGCCCTTCCACCTCAATCACTAATTAAAAAACGACATGAAGTTTTGCCTATAGCCTGCTTATATGAAAATAATTTCTGAGTTGAGGTTCTTTCCTTCCAAATGGTTCTAACTTTTAGCAAGTTGACAGGAAGCTATTCATTCCAGGTATCTTTCCCTGACAAAGACCATTTACCCATTCTTCACAGTTGCCTTCTCATGTTTCATCTATCATCTTATTGCATAAAGCAGCATTTTCCTTCTTATCTTATAATCACAGAGACACACACAGAAGTAGATCTTTTATCAGCAAAGTGCAGCGCAGCATGAGCATAAGGTCAGATAAGTTTAAGATGGGATATAAAGATATTCTAAGCTAAGCCTGTGTTTAATTTTTATCGGTAAACTTTTGCTGTATTTCTAAAGTGTTACTACAATGCAGTTATCTGTTATATTTAATGTAAATCTCTTGTTTTGTGTATCTTACTAAGGATTGTCTTGGAAAGTTATTTGCTACAAAATGAAAGTGCTTTTACTGAGAAGGCAAGTATAAAACTTTGGGTAAAGGACAAATATTTCAATCATTAAAGAAAACCTTGTATGAAGTAATCTCTACCCTTGCTAGAAATAAAAATAAATATTGATGTTCTCAGATCCTGAATTTGTAAAACCAAGCTGCCGTGGGACGAATTGGTGCCTAGTGAACCACAGACTGGATCACAGCATCTATTTAACACTGTCATGTAGAGGACATTCAAATACATAAATATAACATTTATACTCAGTTTTTCCAACTAAACTGAAATTGAATAATATGCAAAATTCATTATACCAAAATGTATTATGCATACTGAAAAATAATCATTTAAGAATCAGGTCAAACCACTTACTCTATGAAAACATGGAGTTCATCATTTCTGGAAAATGATTTTACAACATTAGTGTGTCAGGCTACTGAACCTCTTTTAAGTCCATTTACCCTCATGTCCAGTGCGGATGGAGCGGACTTTATTTTACATCCAAAGATTGCCATTCGTTGTTTCTAATGCTCTCATTGTTGTCTTTTACCTATTACTCTTTTCTTTTTCTTTATTTTTTAAACAATGTTTTATTTTGGATATTTTATTTATTTACTTTTCAAATGTTATCCACGTTCCTGGTTTCCCCTTCAAGACCCCTAGCCCATACTCCCTCTCCCTGCTTCCATGAGGGTGATTACCCACTCACCCACACACTTCTGCCTCCCCACCCTGACATTCCCCTACACTGGTGAATCCTTGTTCACAGGACCAAGGTCCTCTCTTCCCATTAATGTCTGACAAGGCCATGCTCTGCTACATAAGAACCTGGAGCCATGGGTGACTCCATGTGTACTCTATGTTTAGTGGTTTAGTCCCTAGGAGCTCTGGGCGTCTGGTTGGTTGATATTTTTGTTCTTCCAATGTGTTGCAAACTCCTTCAGCTCCTTCAGTCCTTTCTCTAACTCCTCCACTGGGGAATCTCTTGCTCAGTCCAATGGTCAGCTGTGAGCATGCACCTCTTTATTTGCCAGGCTCTGGCAGAGCCTTTCATGAGACAGCATATCAGCCTCCTGTCAGCAAGCAATTCTTGGCATCTGCAATAGTGTCTGGGTTTGTTTCTGTATATGGGATAGATCCCCACGTGGGGAACTCTCATTCAGTCTCTGCTCCACACTTTGTCTACATATTTCCTTCCTTGAGTATTGTGTTCCCCCTTCTAAGAAGGACTGAAGCATCTATACTTTGGTCTTCCTTCTTTTTGAGCTTTATATGATCTATGACTTGTATCTTGGTTATTCTGAGCTTATGATATAATATCCAGTTATTAGTGCATGCATTTCCTGTGTGCTCTTTTGTGAATGGGTTACTACACTCAGAATGATATGTTCTAATTCCATCCATTTGCCTGCAAATTTCATGAAGTCATTGTTTTTAATAGCTGAGTAGTACTCTATTGTTTAAATGTACCACATTTTCTGTATCCATTCCTCTGTTGAAGGATATCTGGGTTCTTTCCAGCTTCTGGCTATTATAAATCAGGCTACTAAGATCAAAGTGGAGCATGTGTCCTTGTTATATGTTGGGGCATCTTTTGGCAAAGTGGTATAGCTGGATCCTCAGGTAATACTATGTTCAATTTTCTGAGGAAACCGAAGACTGTTTTCCAGAGTGGTTGCACTAATTTACAATCTCACCTACAATTGAGGAGTGTTCCTCTTTCTTCACATCCTTACCAGCATTGGTTGTCACCTCAGTTCTTGATCTTAGCCTTTCTGAGTGGTGTGGTGTGGATTCTCAGGGTTGTTTTGATTTGGATGTTGAACATTTCTTTAGGTGTTTCTCAGCCATTTGATATTCCTCAGTTGAGAGTTTTTGTTTAGTTCTGAATCCCATTTTTAATAGGGTTATTTGGTTCTCTGGAGTCTAACTTCTTGAGTTCATTATATGTATTGGATGTTAGCCCTCTAATAGTTGTAGGGTTGGTGAAGATCTTTTCCCAATTTGTTGGTTGCGGTTTTGTCCTATTGACATTGTCCTTTGCCTTACAGAAGTTTTGCAATTTTTTGAGGTTGCATTTGTCTATTTTTGATCTTAGAGCATAAGCTGTTTGTGTTCTGTTCAGGAAAATTTCCCCTGTGCCCATGTGTTTGAGGCTCTTCCCTACTTTCTCTTCTATTAGTTTCAGTGTATCTGGTTTTATGTGGAGGTTCTTGATCCACTTGGACTTGAGCTTTGTAGAAGGAGATAAGAATGGATTAATATTCATTCTTCTACATGCTGACCTCCAGTTGAACCAGGACCATTTGTTGAAAGTGCAGCCTTTTTTCCACTGGATGGTTTTAGCTCCTTTGTCAAAGATCAAGTGACCATAGGTGTGTGGTTTCATTTCTGAGTCTTCAATTCTATTCCATTGATCTACTTATCTGTCTCTGTACCAATAACCATGCAGTTTTTAATCACTTTTGCTCTGTAATACAGCTTGAGTTCAGGGATGGTGATTCCCCCAGAAGTTCTTTTATTGTTGAGAATAGTTTTCACTATCCTGGGTTTTTTGATATCCAAATGAATTTGCAAATTGCTCTTTCCAACTCTATTTAGTCTTCAGTTGGAATTTTGATGGGATTGCACTGAATCTGCAGATTGCTTTTGGCAAGATGGCCTTTCTTTTACTATATTAATCCTACCATAAGTACTCAGTTGTCCACACTTTCCTCCTCACTTGACTCTGATACTCAACTACTTCTCCCCAGTTGTTTACCATCTCACTGTTCATTTTATAATAGGACATCTTATCTTCTGACTGTTCTCTGTCTTCTACCTCATCATCAGGTATTTGGGTTCCTTTATTTTCATTTTTATTAATGCCCTTCAGGGTAACAATTTTAGCTCAATTCATTATCATTGTAAAATTGAGATTTTTATGTGATCTGTTCATTCGTACAACTTATTATCTTAGTTTTTATATTCTGCCTTTACAGTGAAAGCAAAGCACGTTTGAATTTGGGACAATTAGTGGCAGAACTAATAAAAAGTTTATTAAATGGCATTTGTGAGCCCGTCAATAATAATCTGTACAGTCAGTAATTGTGTATAGATATAGTACTCTCTGCTAAGTGAGCTAGCATCTCTTCACACACCAGCACGTGCCATATGTAATATGGCAGTGATGAATGAAAAGAAAAACATCAAAATGGGAGAAAATTTGTTTATTGATGCAGACCTTTTTACCCTTCTCATCCAATTGTGTATATAATTTGGAGTGATATAAACATGAGACTAGGGTAACCTCAGAATCAGAGACTCACCTGCTTCTGCCTTCTGAGTGCTGGAACTAAGGCCTAGGCCACCACCACACAGCAAAACATGGTATCAGTTTAAAGGCATATTTAAGTATTGTACAGATTTTATTTAGTGTTTTTCCTTAGTTTGTTAACTTATTTGGCGTTTTGACAGATGAAACAGATATGCTAACTAAGACAGGTGAAATATAAACACAATCTTTCATTTCATACCTGGAAGAGAGAGGTGACAAAAATTCACAGAGGTCAAAAACTACTAAAAGAATAAGTTCTGAAAATTTACTAATCGCTGGCACCAACATCTACCCTAAGAGCATCTGCCAAAGGTCTGAAACTTTTAGATTTTAATAGGTCTTTTGAGAGGTAGACTTGGCAATGTCCAAACTTGGCTCTACATGGGGAGTCAGAAAAGGTTTCCTACATGAAGCTGTTATTCTGAGAGATAATGAATTTAGTGAAAAGGTGAACTAGAGAAAGCAGACTCTATACAGAATGTCACAACATGGCAACTTCCCATCACAGCCTTTGCTCTGAAAAGAAGTAGAAAAATATCTCCAATGGAATTCCTTTATGAAAAACTGATACATAACTTTTTGTTCAGAATTTACGATGTCTTTGTGACCCCTAGACATTTGACATGTCCCATGTTAGTTGTAGACTAGCCATTTGATGGAAGCAAATATAAAAGGCTTCTGGGAAAAATACTTTAAATATAGGTCTCTGAGGATTCCTATGAATAAGTTTCTGAGAAAAATCATGAGTTGCTTTCAACTTGCAGTTTGGGCTACAATGAAATAATTGGTATTGGAATTACCTTCAAGCCCCGTGCAACTATAAAGCTGATGATGTCTAGTCTTTTTATATTTGAATGAACATGTGAGCATTTCATTTTGTAAAATGAAATCTGAACAAGATATATCAGACTTGAGTGGCTTTGTGATGGTAGTATCATATACAAGTGAGTAAGATGACTGAAAAATAAGACATTGAACAACAATCTTTTATCCTATTGGACCAGCAGCTCTGTTATAAATTACTGACATTTTCAATAAATAAAAATAAACAATATATACAAAAAAGTACTAGATAATGTATGTCAAACTAATAAATAAATAGAATGGACATGGTTTCAGAAAAATTATCTGGGCTTTGGAAATTAACATTTACAGGCTTCACTGACTGAAAATTTAAAAATAACATATTTTATTATGTTTCCCTAATGACTTAATAACCCAGAAATTTGATTGCTTAGGTATTGTCTGTCTATCTGAACATGTCTGAGACTACTCTAACTTATATATCATGGAGATTAGAATTGGAGAAATATCTGGAGTATTTCTATTGTTTATCTCAGATTGAATACTTATAGCTATATGTGACATTTGATTTTTCAAATCTAGTAATAGAATTCTTAATTTCAGGGAAGACTGGGAAGTATAGCAATAGAAATTGAATAATTGGGTAGCATGAGTGTATCTTTCCCATTTTTATTTAATAAAACATACCTGAATTTAAAAAGAATGAATGAAGAAGTGATGGTTGAATCATATTTACCATGGACCTGCACCTGATAGTTGGTTTTACCAAGCAAGATCCTATCCCATATGACCGGTGTATTCAGGTAATAAGAAATTACTGTTTGTTTTCTAAAAGTTAGTTTCTGTGTTATTCAACCTTACCTTTTCTTAGTTCCTACATTTTAATCCCTTTCAACTATACAAGTGTATAATGATACTGACATTTTTCATCAATAGTTAACTGTCTTTAAAGACCTGCTCTGCATGAATCATCTGCTTTAATGATGTTCACTTTTATCCTTCTCCATTCAAAGCCCATTATGGTATGCAATAACACAGAAGCCAAACAGCATAAGGGCTTCTTTGATGACTGCATTCATAAGAGAAAATTGACTCTATCATTTCATCCTTCAGGTTTCAGATCAGTTTAAAAGGAGACTTTGAAACTTGGCTTCTTAAATTCTTCAGACATAAACCAATTTGCATTTCTAGACAGAAAGTAATTGAAACATTTCTTCTTTTAAAAATTAATTTTTTAAGTGATATCAAGACTGTGTCTTAAAGAGAAATAACAGAAGTTTTATGAGACGAACAGAAAGCAGGTAAGAATTGTGCATGGCATAAAAAGAAAGTGACATTAATTGAACTGTTAAACTCAGACTGAAAAGAAATTAAAATTTCCTTTTCTGGCCCTGTATAACTCAACTATGAGCAAAGCCGAGGGCAGTTTGTTTGCAAGTCTAGAGTCCTGCAATTTTGCAATTCCCTTAGGCTAATAGTAGTTACTTTTAAGATTTCAAGATGCATATTATTATTTTCCCAAAAGATATAAAAACTAACTAAATAAAATTAGTTGCTTTCAAGCATAGTTATAGCTATACTTTGGAAATGGTTCATCCCCTGGAGTTTCACTGTTGGAGACCTGGTCCTTAGCATGAATGAGAGCTGTGCAGGACTTTAAAAAGTCCTTTGGCCATTGGCAGTCCATCTGTGGAAAGAAGTAATGTAATTTTCACAAGTCATTAGTCTCTGTGTGGATTACTCTGACTCCATGTGATCTCCCACATATGTGCTGCTGTCATGGCAACAGCATCTGCTGTGAGGTTCTTATCAGAGCCATGTTAACACCAATATCAGATATTTACCTTTCCATAACTGTAAGATAAATAAAGCATTTCCTCCGAAAAGGAGACAGAGTCACGAATAATAATTACCTTGGGAAATAAAATTTCAATATCTTCAAAATTTTAATCTACTAGGAACTGTGCAACTATACATCACAGTTTTTAGCATCAAGAATATGATACATGTAAAATATGTATTATATTGTTAGTGCTGACCTCATCATGATCTTTGACTTAAAAATTTAAATTAAACTTTATGGTGATAAACTATATTATTAATAGGTTTAAATTTTTTTTTTTTTTTTTTTTTTTTTTTAGATGACCAGGGCACAGAACACTCTTGGTTCCTTTGGCAATTCCCTGAGCTTTAAGAGTTAAACTTACAAACTCTGATATTACCCTCTTTATTTTCTCCCATCACTACCAGTTTGGGGCAGACATCAATTGCAGAACCATTATGGAAATCTTGATTTAGTCAAATAAATGTAGTATAAAAAACAAATTCTTTTTTAAATTTTATTGGATATTATATTTACTTACATTTCAAGTGTTATCTCCTTCCCCAGTTTCCCCTCTGGAGACCCCTATCCTATCCCTCCTCCCCCTGCTTCTATGAGGATGCTCCACCACGTACCTACTTCTGTGGCCCTGCCCTGGCATTCCCCTACACTGGGTCATTGAGCCTTCACAGGACCACTGATACCCGACAAGGCCATCCTCTCCAATATATGCAGCTGGAGCCATGGGTCCCTCCATGTGTATTCTTTGCTTGGTGGTTTAGTCCCTGGGAGCTCTAGTGGGTCTGGTTGGGAGGTTTAAAATTTTATATATCCAGTTTTGACAGGAGCTTTTATTAATATGTTTTGGCAAATGGTTTTTAGAAAAAGTATTAATTAAAAAAGAGCAAATATGAGTTTACATCCTTTTTCTTACAAAAATAAAAGAGTGAATGGTATTAAAGGGAAGAAACACATTATTATATAAGTATATAATATTCATGTAACTTCTCCTTAAGGGAAAAGAAATAAAACCAAAGAACAAGTATGACCTTAGAAAGATGTATATATTTCCAAAGTGGTTGTACCAGTTTGCTATTCCACAAGCAATGGAAGAGTATTCCTCTTTCTCCATATCCCCATCAGTATGTGTTCTCATTTGAATTTTGGAGCTTAGCCATTCTGATTGGTGTAAGATGTAATCTCAGGGTCATTTTGACTTTCATTTTCCTGATCAATAAGGATGTTGAACATTTTGTAAAGAGCTTCTCAGCCATTTGAGATTCCTCTGTTGAGAACTCTGTTTAGCTTTGTACCCCATTTTTTAATTGTTTTATTTGGATTTTGGGGGTCTAACTTATTGAGTTCTTTATATATTTTAGATATTAGCCCTCTATCAAATGTTGGGTTAGTGAAACTCTCTTCCCAATCTCTAGGTTGCTGTTTTGTCCTATTGACAGTGTCTTTTGCCTTACAGAAGCTTTTTAGTTTCGTGAGGTCTCATTTATCAATGTTGATATTAGAGCTTGAGCCATTTGTGTTTTGTCTTTTCAGGAATTTTTTCCCTGTGCTAATGAATTCACAGTTATTTCTCACTTTCTCCTCCATTTGATCCAGTGTTTCTGATTTTATGTTGAGGTCCTTGATCCACTTGGACTTGAGTTTTGTGCAGTTATAAATATGGATCAATTTACATTCTTCTGCATGCAGACTGCTAGTTAGACCACCACCATTTGTTGAAAATGCTTTTTTTTCCCACTGTATTTTTGGCTTCGTTGTCAAAAAACAAGTGTCCATAGGTATGTGGGCTTATTTCTGGACCTTTGATTCTATTCCATTGGTCAACCTGTCTGTCTCTGTATCAATACCACGTGGATTTTATCACTATTACTCTGTAGAATATCTTGAGGTCTGGGATGGTAATTCCTCCAGAAGTTCTTTTATTGTTCAGAATTGTTTTAGTGATCCTGGATATTTTGGCTTTCCATATTAAGGTGAGGATTCCTCTTTCCATGTCTGTGAAGAATTGTGTTGGAATTTTGATGGGAATTGCATTGAATCTGTTGATTGCTTTCACTATGTTAATCCTAGTAATCAACTGCTGAGCCAACCCTGACACTATTACTGATATGCTTGCAGATAGGAGCCTAGCATAGCTGTCCTTTGAGTAACCAGCAGCTTACTGAGATAGATGCAGATAGTCATAGCCAAACATTGCACTGAGGTTGGGGAACCCTATGGAAGAGTTAGGGAAGTACTGAAGGAGATGATGGGGTTGGCAACACCATAGGAGGACCAACATTTTCAAATAACCTGGACCCCTGGGAGCTCCCAGAGACTAATCTGCCAACCAAAGAACATTCATGGCCTATTCTAAGGCCCCAGGCACATATGTGACAGAGGGCTGCCTTGTTTGACCTCAGTGAGTGATGGGCCTGATCCTATAGATCCTTGATGCCCCAGGGAGGGAGGATACCTTGGGGAGGGCAGTCTCTCAGTGGTAAAGGGAACAGGGTAGGGGGAAGAATTCTGTGAGGGGGGAAGGGAGCAACATTTGGGAAGGAAATGATAAAATAATTAATTTATATAAAATAAAATAAAAAAGAAAGATGGACATAAAAGCCAGACTCAACCAGGCCTTTCCTGTACCTGTATATCAGCATCATAATTAAGATTATTCATATATTATGCAGCATTATTAATTAAATTTAATTCATAGTGTGATGTTTTGCTTTGTTTTATATTTTCTTAATATAACTTTAGGTTTATTATTACAGGCTTATATTTGGCTAATACCTTTAAAATAAATTTCTTATAGGGACAAAGTGATGGAAAGATAATAAGCATTTATTTATGGGAGATTTATACCATGAGCTCATTATTTATAATTCTTTAGTTTATAGATACATGATATTTTCTTATGTGTGTAAAAAATTATAAGCATGAATGTACCCCAGCTCACATTTGCAGAATGCAATGGAGATAGCCTGTCTTTTAGCTTACCACCTCCAGGAGGCCAGGGAAAGTAAAAGTAAAGAACTGTGTGTTGCTAAAAGAAAGTATACTTCTTTGGTTCATGAAACATGACAGGGCTATTCATAGACATAGAATTGCTAAAACTTGTCAGGTCAAGGGGCAAACTATAAGTCATGAAACGGCTTGAGGAAACAAGTAAGAAGGAGGGGAGGGCTTCATACTTTATGGATAGGGAGGAGGAGACATGAAAGAGTTCTGGGATGAGAGAGTAAGAACACATTATGTACATGTATGAGTTGTCAAAAACATACACAGTGAATTTTTAAAGAATCAAGCAAAGAAAACCCAAATGTTTGTAACTTAATATCAAATAACTATTTAACTACCACAAGCTAAGAGGGTCAAAAAATTGAAGTTTACTTTATTGTTATTCTGGAGATTAAATTATAAAGTTTAAACTATTAATTAGATTAGTTGGGTAATGATACTTCTGGTGATCCTAGATTAAGATATAACTGAAGATTTTTTTTTCTTTTTTCTCTTTTTTTTAAGTTCTTGCACTCATAGGACTTCATAGGCCTGTGGAATGCCTGCATCTTTTCATACGTTCTATGCTGTGTATTTCTGTCTCATTGTATAACTTAAAATAATACCCATCCTTTAGTATTACTAATTCATTTTAAACTAGTATATACCACACTAATCTGTAATTACATTCTTACTATCCTATTTGCATATAAAATTGTGCTTAGAATGTGAACATTAATTTTCAGGGGAGGCTCAGTCTTTGATGGTATATTTATATGTTTATAATTAGAGCTACAAAATGATAAAGTGTTAATTTAGAGTTAAAATATCTTTGTCAGTTTATAACACAACTCTCTATCAAAGGCCATTAATGTGAAACTTGTATGAAGCCAGTTTCTTACAACCCAAGTTCATAAATTAGAGAGCTCTTAGCCAGCACCATGCTGTACTAATTTTTGGGTCTCAGAGGCCTGTTTGTATATATATGTAATACATGAACAACATCATTATCAGGGAATCTGACAGCAACACATTCAATACTACCTACCATGATGGCATGAAACCAAAAGGGATCTGCGACCTCCTAATCTTCTGGCTACATTATCACATGCCACTTCCACCATGTCATGAGGGATGATCAGAAGAAAGCGTTAGTTATGGGTCACTGAAGGATATCATTTAGCTAACATTGTTTTTTGCTTAAACTACCAAGTACACTCTTGTCTTCTCAGAGGAGAGGAGGCTGGGAAGTTCTTCCAATGTCAGTCATCTCTCAGGCTTTTGATTTGTAATTCTTTTTAGTGACATCTGCTGAGAAGCCCTTCTTCCAGTGCTCCCGGATCTGTTATTTTTCAAAGACAAGACAAACACCCCCCAGAATTACCCTTGTGACAGCGTTTTACTAAATTTGTTAAGAAATTCCCTGAAGCTCATTCTTTTGTCAGAAACAAAAGACAATGAAATAGATTTACAGAGATTAGACATTGTGAATAAATAAATTGTTCCTTTGATGCAAGAACCTTTTTTCTTTCCTTAAACACATTGCTGTTGTTTTGTTTTTTTTATGGTGTCCCTGATTCCTCTGGCTTTTGTGCCTGGTGTGATACAAAGCTTACTTGCAGACTGTGGCAGTCCTTCATGTGTGAAAGGAATATATTTGCCAGATCTGCTTATATTTGCCCTGGTTCCCTGCAGCTGACATGCACTAATGCTGCTCCATTCTTTTCCCTTATTTAAACATGACTAAATAAACTTTTCGCATGATTCACACATGGGCTGCATTCTATTTTGAGTATATCATTGTTAATCTTTACAAAAATTGAAAAATGTTTTAAAATTGTTTTTTTTCTTATTTTTGTATATTTTTATATGTTTACCTTACATCTAGATTACAGCCCTTCAATCCTCTCCTCCCAGTCCCATCTTTTCACATCACCCACTCCCCTTCTCCTCAGAGAAAGGGAAAGCCTCTTGGGTAACATCTGACCCCAGTACATTCACTTGTCATAGGCCATGTCATCCTTTGCCATGGAGGCGAAGCTAGATAGTCCAATTAGGGGAAAGGAATCCAGTGGCAGGCAAGTGAGTTAGAGCCATCTGCTCCAATTGTTAGGGGACCTACATGAAGACCAAGCTGCACATCGGTTACAAATGTGTACAGGACCTACATTCTCCCTCTGTATGTTCTCTGAATGGCAGTTCACTCTCTGTGAGATCCTGTGGGCCCATGTTAGTTGACTCTGTAGGTATTCTTGTGGTGTCCATGAGCCTGCTACTTGCTCAATTCTATCTTCCACTCTTCCTCAAGATTCTCTTGCTCTGCCTGATGCTTGCCTATGGGTCTCTTCATGTCTTTTCATCTGCTGCTATATGAAGCCTCTCAGAAGACAGTTATGCTAGGGTCCAGTTTGTAAGTATAACAGCAGAATTTCATTAATACAGTCAGTGGTTGGCTCTATCACATGGGATGGGTCTCAAGTTGGGGCAATTCTTTAGTAGCTATTCCCTCAGTTCCATCTTTATTCCTGCAAATCTTGTAGGCAGGACAAATTCTTGGCTGAATATTTTATGGGTGGGTTGATGTCACTCTTCCTCCACTGGAAGCCTTCTCTGGCTACAGGAGGTCATCAATTCAGTCTCTATATCTCCTACTCATAGAAATCTTAGCTAGGGTCATTCCCATAGACTCCTCCTAGCCTAGCCTGTCCCATTTCTCCAGCTTATTCCAGAGATGCCCCACATGGATTTATCTTCTCACTCCAAGCCCTCTCCCACCTTCTATATACCCAAGTCATCCATTCACCTTCTCATTCTATCTTTAACCCACTTTCCTCTCTCCATACACCTCCAATGACTATTTGGTTTCCACTTTTGTGGGTTATTCAGACATTTTCCCTTGGGCCATTTTATTACCCAGATTTTTTGGATCTGTTAACTGTAGGATGGTTATCCTGCACTTTATGATAAAGTCTACTTAAAACTGGATATATACCATACATATCTTTCTCAGTCTGAATTATCTCACTCAGGATTTTATTCAGAAGTATCATCCATTTGCCTACCAATTTTATGATTTTTTTAAAGCTGAATAATATTCCATTGTGTAGATGTACCATTTCTTTATCTATTCTTCAGCTAAGGGACATCTAGGCTGTTTCTAGTTTCTACCTATTAAGAACAAAGTTGCTATGAATTTAGGTGAGCAAGTGTCCCTATGGTAAAGTGGAATAACTTTTGGGTATATTCCAAAGAGTAGTATAGCTGTGTCTTGAGGTAGAGCTATTCCTAATTTCCTGAGAAACTGCCAGATTGATTTCTGAAGTTGTACAGATTTGTACTACCACCAGCAATGGAGGAGTGTTCCTTTTGCTCTACTTCATCACCAACACGTGCTGTTACTTAAGTTTTTGATCTTAGCCATTCTGACAGTGTAAGATGGAATTTCAGAATCATTTTAACTTGCATTTCTCTCATGACTTAGGACATTGAACATTTTAAATTACTTTTTGGCCATTTTCTATTCTTCTGTTGAGAATTATCTTTTTAGCTCTGTATCCCATTTTTCAATTGGGTTACTAGGTTTGTTGATGTCTAATTTCATGAGTTCTTTATATATTTTGCATAGTAGTCCTCTGTCATATGCAAGGCTGGTAAAGAACTTTCCCCATTCTATAGCTGCTGTTTTGTCCTATTAATGGTATCTATAGCTTTGCAAAAAATTTTCAGTTTTATGAAGTCCCATTTATTATACGTAGACATCCAGTTAAGACAGTACCATTTGTTGAAGATGCTTTCCTTCTTCCATTGTATGCTTTTTGGGTCTTTGTCAAATATCAAGTATTCATAGGTGTATGGGTGTGTATGTGTGTTTGTGTTTATTAATAGAACTTATATTATATTCCATTGATCAACCTGTCTGTTTTCTGCCAATACCATTCAATTTTGTTACTATTTCTCTATAGCTTGTAACCAGAGATGTATTTCATCCAGTTCTTTTATTGTACAAATTGTTTTAGCTACCCTTGTTTTTTTGGTGTTCCATATAAAGTTAAGAATTGTTCTTTCAAGATCTATAAGAATTGTGTTGGAATTCTTTCGGGGATTGCACTCAATCAGAAGATTGCTTTTGGTAAAATTGACATTATTACCCTACTGATCCATGAGCATGGGAGATCTTTCCATCTTCTGATAGCTTCCTCAATTTTTTCTTCAGATACCTGACGTTCTTTTCATACAGGTCTTTCACTAGCTTGGTTAGAGTTACACCAAATATTTTATATAATTTGTAGCTCTTGTGAAGGATTTTGTCTCTCTAAGTTCTTTCACATCAGGTTTGTTGCTTGTGTAAAGGAGGACTACTGATTATTTTTTCTTTTTCTTTTTTTTTTTTAGTTAATTTTGTATCCAGCTACTTTGTTGAAGCTGTTAATCAGGTGTATAAGCTCTCTACTAGAACTTTTGGGGTTGCTTATGTATACTATCATATCATCTACAAATATAGATAGTTTGACTTCTTCCTTTCCAATTTGTATCATCTTGATCCTTTTTTAGTTGTATTATTGCTAGAACTTTAAGTACTATATTGAATGGACCTGCAGAGAGTGTGCAGCCTTGTCTTGGGCCTGATTTTAGTGGAGTTACTTTAAGTTTCTCTCTATATAATTTGATGTTTGTTATTGATTATCTGTATATTGCTTTCAGTATGTTGAATTATGCACCTTGTATCTGTAATCTTTCCAAGACCTTTACCACAAAGAGATGTCTGATTTTGTTAAATATTTCTTCAGCATCTAGTGAGATGATCATGTGTTTTTTTCCTTTCAGTTTTCTTACTTGGTGGATAACATTGATGTATTACATATATTGAATCATCCTTGCATTCCTAGGATCAAGCTTACTTAGTCATGGTAGATGATCATTTTGATGTGTTCATGTATTCCATTTGTGAGCATTTTATTGAATATTTTTGCATCAAACTTCATAAGGGAAACTGTTCTGAAATTTTTGTTGTTGTTGAGTTTGTGTGGTTAAAATATCAGGGTGACTGAGGCCTCATAGAATGAATTTGTCCATGTTCCTTCTGGTTCTGTTTTGTGGAACAATTTGAGGGGTATTGGTAATAGCTCTTCTTTGAAAATCTGGTAGAATTCTGTATTAAACCCAACTGGCCCTTGGCTGGTTTTGATTGGGAGACTTTTAATGACTGTTTCTATTTCCTCAGTGGTTATACAACTACTTAAATAGTTTACCTGATCTTGATTTAACTGTGTTAAGTGGTATCTATTTGGAAAATCATCCATTCCATTTATATTTTCCAATTTTGTGGAGTACAGGGTTTTAAAGTAAGACCTAATGATACTTTGAATTTCCTCAGTGTCTGTTCTTTCCCTTTTGATTTTCGATTTTGTTAATGTGGATACTGTCTCTTACTTTTAGTTAGCTTAGCTAAGGGTTTGCTTATCTTGTTGATTTTCTCAAAGAACCAGCTCTTGGTTTCATTGATTTGTTTTATTATTCTCATTTCTAAAGTGCTTATTTCAGCCCTGAGTTTGATTATTTCCTTCCATCTAGTCCTCTTAGGTGTGTTTGTTTCCTAATTTTTTTTCTAGAGCTTTCAGGTGTACTTTTAAATTGCTAGTGTTAGAATTGTCTTTTCTTTTGACAATTCCATTTCATTGAATTCTAGAAAGTCTTTACTTTCTCTGTTTCTTCCATGACCCAATGATCATTGAGTAAGAGAGTTGTTCAGTTTCTATGAGTTTGTAAGCTTTTAGTTGTTTTTATTGTTATTAAAGTTTAGCATTAATCCATGGTAGACTTATAATATATGAGTTATTTCAATTTTCATGTATATGTTGAGGCTTGCTTTGTGACCAACTATATGGGCAGTTTTGGAGAAGTTTGTTTGTGGTTCTGAGAAGGTATATTCTTTTGTGTTTGGATTAAAATTTCTGTAGATATCTTTTAGATTCATCTGGGTCATAATGTATGTTAATTTTATTATTTCTCTGTTTAGTTTCTGTTTCGATGACCTTTCCATTGGTAAGAGTGGGTGTTGAAGTCTCCCACTATTAATGTGTGTAGTTTGATGTGTAGTTTAAGCTTTAATAATGTTTCCTTTATTAATGTGAGTACTTTCACATTTGGGGCATAGATATACCAGATTAAGACTTTATCTTAGTAGATTTTTCCTTCAATATATATAACTGTCCTTCACTCTCTCTCCTGATTACATTTGGTTGAAAGATTATTTTTTTAGACATTAGAATGGATACAATACTTGTTTCTTGTGTCAGTATGTTTGGAAAACATCTTTCTAGTCCTTAACTTTGAGGTACTGCCTATCTTTGTTGCTGAGGTGTGTTTCATGCATACATCAGGATGATCTTGTTTTCTCATCCATTCTTTGAGCCTGTGGTCATTTCACAGATAATTGAGTCCATTAATGTTGAGATCAATGATGTTTTATAATTCCTTTTATTTTGATGTTGGTAGTGTTAGAGAGTGTGTGTATGTGTTTCTTTCTCTTTCTCTGTCTCTTTCTCTCTCTCTGTGTGTGCGTGTGTTGTGTATTTGTGTGGGCTTTCCTTATTTTGTATTTCCTATTATGGAATTTTTAATTTTCTACATTTTCTTGTGTGTTTTTAACTTCCTTGAGTTGGAGTTTTCCTTCAAGTGTTTTCTGTAGGGCTGGATTTTTGATAGATACGGTTTAAATTTTGTTTTATCTTGGAATATCTTGTTTTCTCCTTCTATGGTGATTGGGAGTTTTCTGTGTATAGTATTCAAGGATAGCATCTGTGGTTTCTTAGAGACTACATGACATCATCCAACCCCTTCTAGCTTTTAGAGTATCTGTTGAGTCAGGTTTAATTCTGATAGATCTGTCATTTTATGTTACTCGGACATTTTCCTATGCAGCTTTCAACATTCTTTCTTTGTTCTATAGAGTTTGTGCTTTGATTATTATGTGGCAGAAAGATTTTATTTTCTGATCTAATATAATTTGTGTCCTGTAAGCTTTTGCATGATTACAGACATCTCTTTCTTTAGGTTGGGGAAAGTTTCTTTTATGATTTTATTGAAAATATTTTCTGGTCCTTGGAATTGTGACTCTCTAGTTATTTCTATT
Organism: Mastomys coucha; assembly: GCF_008632895.1. NCBI lineage: Eukaryota > Metazoa > Chordata > Mammalia > Rodentia > Muridae > Mastomys > Mastomys coucha. The sequence continues at coordinate 11,255,177 of NW_022196900.1, forward strand.
CCTATTATTCTTAGGTAAGGTCGCGTGTGTGTGTGTGTGTGTGTGTGTGTGTGTGTGTGTGTGTATTGTTGATTTCCTGAAAAATTTGTGTAGGAAATTTTTTTCACTTTTTTTTTAATTAGATATTTTCTTTATTTACATGTCATATGATTTCTCCTTTCCCAGTTTCCCCTCCAAAAAAAAAAAACCACCCAAAAAAATAACAAGAACAAACCCTTGTTGCCTCCCCCCTCCCCCTGCTTGCCACCCCACCCTCTCCCACTTATTGGCCCTGGCATTCCCATACACTGGGGCACAGAACCTTCACAAGTCCAAGGGCCTCTCCTCCTATTGATGATCGACTTTGCAATTCTCTACTATACTTATGCCAGAACAATCAGTCCCACCATGTATACTCCTTGGTTGAGGGTTGAGTGCCTGGGAGCTCTTAGGGTACTAGTTACTTCACGTTGTTGTTCATCCTAAGGGGCTGCAAACCCTTCATCTCCTTTGGTCTTTTCTCTAACTCCTTCATTGGGGACCCTGTGCTCAGTCCAATAGATGGCTGGGAACCTCTACTTCCATATTAGTCAGGTACTGTCAGAGCCTCTCAGGAGACAGCTATATCAGGCTGCCTTGTCCTTTCTTCAGTCTCTGTTCCATAGTTAGTCTCTGTAACTCCTTCCGTGGGTATTTTGTTCCTCCTTTTAAGAAGGAATGAAGTGTCCACATTTTGGTTTTCCTTCTTCTTGAGTTTCTTGTGGTTTGTGGGTTGTTCTTCCTATAATCTGAACTTCTAGACTAATAACCACTTATCAGAGAGTGCATACCATGTATTTTCTTTTATGATTGGGTTACCTCACTCAGGATGATATTCTCCAGATCCATCCATTTCCCTAAGAATTTCATAAATTCATTGTTTTTAATAGCTGAGTAGTACTCCATTGTGAAGATGTACCACAAATTCTGTATCCATTCTTCTGTTGATGGACATCTGGGTTGTTTCCAGTTTCTAGCTATTATAAATAAGGCTGCTATGAACATGGTAGAGCATGTGTCCTTATTACATGTGGGAGCATCTTCTGGGTATATGCCCAGGAGTAGTATAGCTGGGTCCTCTGGTAGAACTATGTCCAATTTCCAGAGGACCTGCAAAACTGATTTCCAGAGTGGTTGTACCAGCTTGCAATCCAACCAGCAATGAAGTAGTGTTCCTCTTTCTCCACAACCTCTCCAGCATCTGCTGTTACCTGAGTTTTTTATCTTAGCCAATCTGACTGGTGTGAGGTGGAATCTCAGGGTTGTTTTGATTTGCATTCCCCGATGACTAATGATGTTGAACATTTCTTTAGGTACTTCTCAGTCATTTGGTATTCATCAGTTGAGAATTCTTTGTTTAGCTCTTTACCCTATTTTTTAATAAGGTTTTTTGGTTCTCTGAAATCTAACTTTTTGAGTTCTTTGTATATATTTGATATTAGCCCTCTATCAGATATAGGATTGATAAAGATCTTTTCCCAATTTGTTGGTTGCTGTTTTGTCCTATTGACAGTGTCTTTTGCCTTACAGAAACTTTGCAACTTTATGAGGTCCCATTTGTCAATTCTTGATCTTAGAACATAAGCTATTGGAGTTCTGTTCAGGAAAATTTTCCCTGTGCATATGTGCTCAAGGTTCTTCCTCACTTTCTTTTCTATTAGTTTCAGTGTATCCAGTTTGATGTGGAAGTCCCTGATCCACTTGAACTTGAGCTTTTTACAAGGAGATAGGAATGGATTGATTTGCATTTTCTACATGCTAACCGCTAGTTGAGCCAGCACCATCTGTTGAAAATGCTGTCTTTTTTCCACTGTATAGTTTTAGATCCTTTGTCAAAGATCAAGTGACCATAGGTGTGTGGGTTCACTTCTGGGTCTTCAGTCCTGTTCCATTGATCTACCTGCCTGTCGCTATACCAAAACCATGCAGTTTTTAATCACAATTGCTCTGTAGTACACCTTAAGGTCCAGGATTGTGATTCCACCAGAGGTTCCTTTATTGTTGAGAATAGTTTTGGCTATCCTGGTTTTTTTGTTGTTCCAGATGAATTTGAAAATTGCTCTTTCTAAGTCTGTGAAGAATTGAGTTGGAATTTTGATGGGGATTGCATTGAATCTTTAGATTGCCTTTGGTAAGATGGCCATTTTTACTATATTAATCCTGTCAATCCACGAGCATGGGAGATCTTTTCATCTTCTGAGATCTTCTTCAATTTCCTTCTTCAGAGACTTGAAGTTCTTGTCAAAAAGATCTTTTACTTGCTTAGTTAGAGTTACACCAAGGTATTTTATATTATTTGTAACTATTGTGAAGGGTGTTGTTTCCCTAATTTCTTTCTCTGCCTGTTTTTCCTTTGTGTAGAGGAGGGCTTCTGATTTGCTTGAGTTAATTTTATATCCAGCTACTTTGCTGAAGTTGTTTATCAGGTTTAGGAGTTCTCTGGTGGAATTCTTGGGGTCACTTAAGTATACTATCATATCATCAGCAAATAGTGATAATTTGACTTCTTCCTTTCCAATTCGTATCCCTTTGATCTCCTTTTGTTGTCTAATTGCTCTGGCTAGGACTTCAAGTACAATATTGAATAGGTAGGGAGAGAGTGGGCAGCCTTGTCTAGTCCCTGATTTTAGTGAGATTGCTTCAAGTTTCTCTCCATTTAGTTTGGTGTTGTCTACTGGTTTTCTGTATATTGCTTTTACTATGGTTATCATTTACTGTAGGAAAAAACAACCAGTTTTCCCATGGTAATCTGTTTATTTCTCTATTGGTCAGCAACAAAAGGAGTCAATATGACCTCAAAACATTTATGATTTTCAATTTGTCAGTATGATCACTCTGCGTTTTGGCAAGTAGGTTTTGGTTAGATAAAAGTCAAAGGGAAGGAAAAAAATAAAAGTTCCACTCGTGAACTTGATGCTACAGGAATGATAATGCTCTTTCTTTCTGTTTTTCTTTTTTCTTTTTCTTTTTTTAAAGGGAGGGACATAATATTTGTTTGATTATGTATTTTCTAATCAGATATTTTCTTTATTTACATTTCAAATGTTATCCCCTTTCCTGGTTTTCCCTTCAAAGGTCCCCTATCCCCTCCCTCCTGCACTTGCTCACCAACCCACTCTTTCCCACTTTCTGGCCCTGGCATTCCCCTACACTGAAGCATAGAGCCTTCACAGGATGAATGGCCTCTCCTCCCATTGATGACTGACTAGGCCATCCTCTGCTACATATGCAGCTGGAGCCATGAGTCCCACCATGTATACTCTTTGGTTAGTGGTTTAGTCCCTGGGAGCTCTGAGGGTACTAGTTAGTTCATATTGTTGTTCCTCCTAAGAGGCTACAAACCCCTTCAGCTCCTTGGGTCCTTTCTCTAACTCCTTCATCGAGGACCCTGTACTCAGTCCAATGGTTGGCTGCAAGCATCCACCTCTGTTTTGTCAGGCACTGGTAGAGCCTCTCAGGAGACAGGTATAACAGGCCTCTATCAGCAAGCACTGTTGGAATCCACAGTATTATCTGCTCTTTCTTTTTTATATCACTGTTTTTCCCTCACTGAATGACTGCTAAGAGTACAGCATAAAATGCAGTCCCACTTTGTTCTGAATAAGACCCCAGAAGTTTCTTTTCTTTAACTGTAGGAAATAAGTGAATTCTTCAAAGCTTCCATAGAAGATTTTGATTTCCAATGGCATACTAAACATAGCATCAAAGAACTTCTGTTCTTCCCTCCGCACTTCACCTTCCTCTATCTTGTTCTTTCTCCCTGATTTCATCCATTTCTGCATGGGTAGGTAGCTAGATGACTCTATAAACTACAATTACTGTTATCAGAATAGAAATTAAGCAACACAGTTATTCTAGCTGCTCACCAGTTGCTTTGTCATCTTAATTTTTCCAATGATGTTAGTGTTAATTATAATAACATGTAATTACACAATTTGCTAGTATTTCCCTTCTCCCTTCCATCGTCACAAGAAAATGTGTATTTTCAGTATTGAATTTTGTTTTCTAAAATTTAACAGGACAGTGCATATTGTATTATGTTTTTATCAATAAATAAAAAATAAAACATTCAGAAGAAATATTACTACAGAATACTTAAAATTATTATGTGTACTAGTGTTGTATAATAGGCCAACTATATTACTATATCAAATATCAGAGTCATAGAGAAGACTGTGGTTACAGAAGGCAATGTTTAATACAGAAACTCATAACTTATAGAAGTGCTAATGGGGCTGGAGAAATAGCTCAGTGGTTAAGAGGTTAAGTGGTTAAGTGGCTGCTCTTCCAGAGGATCAGAGTTCAATTTCCAGCATCCACATGACAGCTCCCAAGTGTCTATAACTCCTCAAATTCCAAAGGATCTGACTTTCTCACACAGACACATGCTTCAAAACACCAATGCACATAAAATAAAAATAAATTTTTAAAGTGTGGTAAAAATAATGATTATTGATTACTCTTCTCTAAAGAGGACCTCTACAACATATACTCCAAATCTCAGAGAACATTGATAAAAAGGGGTGGAGTGAATTTAAGATCTGAAAGGATAGAAAACAATGTGTGCAATTCTCTTCTGGACATGACAAGGATATTGCACTCATGAATTCACAAAAGTTATGGTTATTTGCATGCATGATGCACATAATTACATCTTCCAACATTCCATCATGGTTATAAGGGTGTCTCAGGACACCCCATCTTTAGCTAAGAATATATTTGCAATTAATTGCAATGATAAAAAGCCAGATCATCATTGTTGAAGCCTGTTGCTTATTCTACAGGAATTAACCCTATAGCTATGCCCATGAAAGCAACACTAATTTAAATTCATTAAAGCTTACATTACAGACTCTAACTCTTAAAGTGTTTATAATATCACATTGACTAATTAAGGATCAAGACTATAACACATGAAACTTTGTTGAGAAAACCACATCCAATCCAGTTATGCAAAGTTATAAAAGAATTTTGGATCACTGGAAGGCTAACAAACATGGAGAAACATAATCACCTCCAGGAGTCAGAGAGACGAATAGCTGTGTATAAACAATATAATATCTAAAGAGATATAAAGAGAGGAGAGAGAGACAGAGACAGAGAGACAGACACGGGGAGAGAAAGAGACTGAGATATTAGACTTTTCCTGTATATTTTGACCTCCTGTTGGAGTTTCCCACTGGATGAACTGGAAGCCTTGATTATTATTAGATCCAAGCTGATAAAGCTCATATAAACCAGATTCCAAGGAGTATAGCAATATGGACAGTGATTAAATATTTCCTGTATGAGCAAATGAGAAGAAGAATGCATCATAGAAATAAAATAAGCAATGACATTCAGTCATTAGGAATGATCCAAAGGAAAAATATTATATAGCTGGAATGAGAACACTATATTAATAATAGACAAAATAAGTTACAGAGTAGAAAATGATTAAGATGAATATAGATAAGTAGACAACAAAGCTCAGAGAAAAAAACAATAATATAAAATGGGTGGATAAATGACTCTAGATGAGATCTCACTAAAGATTAGAAAAATAACATTCAACTAGAAGAATATTATACTTGGATGCTTTTGTTCAGTATGGAAAGATTTGTGATGTTTAGAAAAAATTGAGAAAATGACTATCTTTCCAACTGAAGTCCATTTGTTGATACTCTAAGCTGTTTTCTTAAAGCCTTACACTTAATTTGTTTGTTTTTTTTAAAACAAGGAATCTGTTTGATTACTTTAAAGTAAAATCTGTCAGTATTTAATATTAAATCAAAGATACAGAAAGTGTTATAAATACTCGAGAATTGAGGAGTGGATACTCAGTCTCCTGAAAGATTTGTGTGAGTCTACATAGAGCAGTAGAAAAAGAACACAGGAGGGAGGGAGAGAGAGAGAGAAAGAGAGAGAGAGAGAGAGAGAGAGAGAGAGAGAGAGAGATGAAATTACAAATTTACTTTCAATATAACCAAAGGAGGAATAAAGTATTGCTAAGAATTTTGCTAAAGCTATCCTTGCCTCTCACTCTTTGGCAAATGAAGTATATAAGCACATTGTTAATTAATTAATTGCTAAGGAACAAGGGAGGAAGCATCCTCACTTTGTGATAACTTTAGTACACCATGTTCTCACCCTTCTTTGAAACTCACACAAAGGAATGCTGCAAGAAGTCAATCAAATTAGCACGTTTTATTTGCCTCGATATTTTCATAAAAATCAGGTGCAAGACCAAGGTAAATAAAGAAATACATAATCAAGGAGCCCAGTGTTCACTTTTATGAAGAGAAAATAAAACAAAAGATTTGGAAGATTGTGTTTAATGCCAGGAGACTTTGAATGGTGCTTGCAGAATAAGAGAGAATGAAATAGGTAGTGCCAGCTCGTTAAGGGGGCAGCCAAAACAAGCCCAGTCCTCAAAGTAGTGGAAGAAAAAGGTCAGATGAGGTTCACATCAACCCACTCACTACCTATGAGCCCGTTTAATTCACATTTTCTTTGCCGTTTGTCTTCACTAGTGTATTATGGAAATCACTTAAATATGCTTTCAAGTTCAATTTTCTTCCTTGGATCCCTTTAGTAGAGGTTGTTTTCTTTCCTCTCTAGGAGCACAGTTATTCTTGGATTAAGAAGCGGCTCTTCTCAAATAGTACTTATTTCATATATTTAAACTAGTTTATGAAGTACGTGCTCTTATTTATGTTCCTAGCAGTGTTTTCTCCTCTGCTTTTTCATTGATTTTCAAAAGAGAAGTTATATGCTAGTCATTTCATTACTTTCCTTCCTTTTGGTATTAAGCCTTAAGAAATGTTTTTGCATTAATCTGGAAGGGAAGCTTCACACTTCATTTAGTAACTACACATTAAAAATAAATTTTCATTTTCTAGTGCTGACTGTAGACCAACACAAATCTTCCATTAGAGTGAGAATCCTCTCCTTAATTCCCAGGAGCGTCTATAAAGCTTCTTGCATCCTTGCTTTAATAATAAATATGGAGGCATTTTATTTTAGAAATAAGAACAGATTTCTTCTTTCTCTCTGTTTATTACAAAAATCTCAGAGGCTTATCTTCTCATTTATGTACTATAATCTTTCTAGTCACCCAATTCCAAATTAGGCAGGTGATGAAAAACATGTCTATAGCCTGTTTGTCATATATCTGATCATATATATGCACATACATAGATCAATTTTTATTTCTTATTGTCTTTTATGGATAATATCTTGAAAATGAAGTGATAAGTTGAATGGATATGGTATCTTAAGGAGTTTTAGTCTTTAGGTTGTTAATATAATATTACTTTTCAAAACAACTCATTTTTACAGCTTTTATCTTACCTAACATTATTCCCTATTTACTGTGTTTAATTATTTGCCAGGCAAAGCAATTTTAGTGGCTATAATGTATTTTTGTGGTCTTTTAAAATAGATTAAACTCACAAAGCTAATACTATTAGTAGTGGCATAAAGTGTTCCTTAGTTAGGGTTTTACTGCTGTGAACAGACACCCTGACCAAGGCACCCCTTCAAAGGAGAACGTTTAATTGGGGCTAGCTTACAGATTCAGAGGTTCAGTTCATTATCATCAAAGCAAGAGCATGGCAGAGCCCAGGAAGGCATGGTACAGTAGGAGCTGAGAGTTCAACATCTTGTTCCAAAGCCAAACAAGAAAAGACTGGCTTCCTGGCAGCTAGGACAAGTGTCTTGAAGCCTATGCCCACAGTGACACACTTCCTCCAAAAATACCACACCTCCAAATAGTACCACTCCCTTGTTCAAGCATATTCAAACACCACAAGTTATGAGTCAGAATGCATTCTTTATAACACATATACTTTTCACTCAAGTGGCCTTGTATATTTTGGCAGGATTATTTTATTTATTTATTTATTTATTTATTTATTTATTTATTTGCTTTCTTGGGTAGAGCTCTCTTCAGAAAAAAATAATTTTCTGTTTTGGAAAAGGCTATGCTGAAAAGTATGCAATACATTTTGCTATTCACTTCACCTCATTAAAAAGTCTCTTTCCTCTTTCTTGTCCCCTCCCCTGCTTTTCTTTATTCTCTTTTTCTTCCTCATTAGTTCTCCTTTTCCTTTTCCTCTTATCCATTCTCTTTTGTTATTTATCTTTAGATTTTTTTGGATGTTGGATGTCAAACCAAAGGCCCAGCAAACACTAGACAAATGCTCTATAACTGAATTAATTTCTCACCCTCTTCTAATAACTAAATATTTTCTAAGGTTAAAAGGGGAGCATGGAATTTTCATCATTCACTAAGGTTCCAGAAAATACTATGGGAGTTGCCAAAGATAGTAAGCAATTATATAGTTCTAATTAGCTGCATCACACAGAACCATGACAATTACAAATATGGCAAAATATGCATAAAGATACAAATTCTGACATTCACTTGTCTGTGGAAACCATGGACAGTCTAATTGGACTTAAGGCCTACCCAACAGGAGGGCGATCATGCCTGGTACTGGAAACCTAGCCAACATCATGGGGCAACTGAGATTATGCCTCTTGGAAAAGAATCCACTATTTCCACCTTATTATACCAGTATGATTTGTTACTACATCCTAAATCTTATCTTTATACACATTGTTTAATGTAGCTACTGTTTCTCACCTCAGAAGCCTCTAGTTACAACAAATAGAGACTATCATCAAAAATCAAAACTGTGCAATACAGAGATCAACAGATGGTGGTTCACCTAGAACTAATGGGTATATCTACACCCCTGGTTCTCCATCTATGGCTCGGGAGTAACAATAAAGAGAGAGAACAATGAGTGTTTAGAGCAAAATAACCAGGAAGTCCACTGTAAAACAGCCTTCCCTAGAAATGGGTGCATATGCAGGACCTGAATATCAATACCCATGTTTTCATAGAAAGTGAACTCTTTGTGGGTCACACTCCTAAACAAACAAACAAACAAAAAACCTACAGGCAACTAATAACTATTCGGGATTAGTCTCTCTCAGGGATGAGCTTCCTTATTGGTTATCCAATCAGAGTGATGGGATGTGAAACTACATACATAGAAACAACAAAACAGACTCAACAGGTTCTGTTTTTGTGTATATATTCCAGTAACAACCCTCCACAAAGAGGCTATCAACCTGAGTGAGAGGCATGGAAGGGACAAAGACAGACTAAGGGAGAAAAAAGAGGGGGGAGAGCGAGATAATTTGATTTCAATTAAAAACATATTTTAAAAAAGGATTATAGGAAGAAAGGTGTTTGTGGCACAGGTCTTTAATTCTAGAACTCAGGAGGTGGAGATAGGCAGATCTCTGAGTTCGAAGCCAGCCTGATTTACAGAGTGAGTTCCAGGACAGCCAGGGCAACATATATAAACTCTATCTCATAAAACAATCAGAAAAGAAAAGATTATAAGGTAATAAAGCAGTTCCAGGATCCTGGGAGTCTGTCTTCTACCACGGGAAGCCCCATGTTCTGAAGAAGTCTTTAGAACAGAGCAAGTAGTATTTAGTTTATTTTCTTCTTAATTATCCACTTGATGTTTCTCCAGACTACAACGTTCTCTAACATTGAGAAAGTCACAGTGATGGGTAAACTACAGTCAAGTGACAAGGGTACATTATTCTAAAAATATGAGAATGCATAAATGCCATTTTTCTTAATTTCTAAAACCAGATAAAATATGACTGAGGGTAAAAAACTTAATTATTTTTATCAGAAGTCAAACACATGTTATTTTTAGAAGTTTTTTTTTTTTTTTCTGTTCTGTAGTGGGCACCTGGGAATTCAGGATATACAGGCTAGGATCTCTGCTCAATATTTCAAGATCTTTTCTGAAAGGATCCCTGATAATGTTTGTATAAAATTTGAGACACGTTATAGCTGTGCCAGAAATTTTCATTGTTTAGTACTCAAACATCCCCAACATCCAAAGTACTATTTTCAGTTGCTATTGTAGATATAGGGTAAGTTATTAGATACCAATCTTTGTGTGACTGCCTGAACTGGTTACATTTCTAGAATTGAAAAAAGTTTATCATATGAAATTGTTCTTTATATCTCCTTGTAATACCACTAGATTGCAGAATAAAGTAATTCTTGCCAACATATTCCTATTATTAACATTAAAAATTAATATATAATTTTTTTTTTTTTGGTTTTTCGAGACAGGGTTTCTCTGTATAGCCCTGGCTGTCCTGGAACTTACTTTGTAGGCCAGGCTGGCCTCCAACTCAGAAATCTGCCTGCCTCTGCCTCCCAAGTGCTGGGATTAAAGGTGTGCGCCACCACTGGCCAGCTAATATGTAAATTTTTATTGGCAAACAGTGTTATTGTGATGAAAAAGCCTATACAACTTACATAATTAAACTTTTATTTTGGTAAAATTGGAAGTAATTTGGGGATTGGAGAGATGTCTCAGAGTTAAGAGTATTTACTGTTTTTACAGAGTACATGAGTACATTTCCATTCATTCATAGCAAGCATGTCAGTATTGTCTATAACTTCTGCTACAGGCACTCAAATGGCCTCTATCTGCATGAGCATAAAGATGACTCACCCCTACACACACACACACACACACACACACACAAATAAATACGAATTTATAAACCATGGAAATAAGAAATCAATATTGGGCTGGTGAGATGGTAGCCCAAATGTGATGATCTGAATTGGACCCATGTAAACCTGCCACGAAAGAACATAATTGTTCTGTAATCTTTATTTAGGGAAGTGTCATAGCATGCATATGTCACAGACATTATTCACACACATGATAAGTACACTGATTAATTAATTTAAAAACAAAATAGAGAGTTCTGATGTTTGTATATGTACTGGTTAGGAAGTCTTTTTATAGCAAATAGACAAACTTTGTGTCAATCGTGCTGAACATGGTTTTACCACCCAAATAATTATTAACATAGTTATATTAAAAGAATATGTGCTTTTGAGGTCTATAATATTTTAAAAATAACTACATCTAACTGTAGCATTGACTACATTTTCTCATATATAAGCTAGTAATTACAAAAAATACTCTCTATTAAGCCTCTGTGTTATTAAGTATATTTGTAATTATGTAGTTTTGAATTAAAATAGTTTTCTCCTACTTAGGATTTAACAAGTCTAAAGATGAAATTTAGCTTTCTACATAGCTCATTGCCCAATGACCATTTACTTTACAGTTTTTAAAATCACATTTGATATTTAATGGCAGTTTTATTCTGTAAGAATTTGACTTTTGGTTTTCTTACTCTGTCCAGTGTCCTTTATTTACCTATGAAACAATAATGCTATTTGTAGTTTAAATTGGATGTCTTTACTGCATTCTAATATTTGTTACCATGTCTATTTTGATATTCCAAATCTATCTCTACTCTGATTACTGATATTTTTACAGTGCTGTATATTTTCTTCCAATTAAAGTGACTTACATTTATATATTAATTGTAATTTTCTGAAGTACATTTATGATTATGTATTTTACATGTAAATATTTTCAGTTGTCTGGGAATTTAACAGCTAGAGAAAGAAGAAAAATGCAATACTGAGTTTTATTATGCAGGGACATGTTTTTCTATGCAGTTATTTAATACTTTATTTACAGCCCTTAGAAGAGATTTTTAATTTTCTGTTTTATGCAGACATATAGAAAGCACATTCTTACTAAGATTCTTGGTTATTCAATATATTTTTTTAATGTTACTTTGAATTAGATTTTTGTTCATGGTGTTTCAGCTTTGATTATGCTTAGCATATAAAAGTTATTGATATTTACAGCTACTTCAATACTGAGCACTGTCAGCATCATTATATTGCTATGAAAGACTTCTTATTAAAAGAGACACAACAGACCTTCCTGGGTCTCAAGATAAAGAGGAATATAAATCTACCAAATAATAATTTTATCTTTATCTTACTGTTATTCAGTGTTTGAAAACAGAGCAGTAGCAAAGTGTATGTAAATCACCATCAACCTCAATGGTGACACAGAACAATATATAGTTTGTAATGATTATATATTCATCTGAACTTGAAATACAATGGCATACCTTTGTACCTTTGACAAATGGTTTTATGTGTAACTTGAAGTAACATCTAACATCAGATTTGATGGTAAATGCCCATTTCATTCCCATTAAAGTCAGATCAAGAAAGCATTGTTCTGTGGCACCATAGAGGTTCATGGTGATTTATATATACTTTTCTACTGCTATATTTTCAAATACAGTAGACAGAGAGGGCATCAAGTGGAGGGGTTGCCATCCTATGGTCAAAAACTCTGAACCAAAATTGTCCCTGTCTAAAAGAACTGCAGAGACAAAAATGTAGAAGAGACTGAGGGAAAGGAGGTCCAGTGACAGGCCCAAATTAGGATCCAGCTCAAGAGGAGGTGCCAAGGCCTATCACTATTACTGATGCTATGGTGTGTTTACAGATAGGAGCCTAGTATGCTGGCTCTCTGAGAGGCCTAACAAGCAGCTGACTGAGACAGAGGCAAATACTTACATCCAACCAGTGGGCAGAAGTTAAGAACCCCTATGGCTGAATTAGAGAAAGTCTGGAAGAAGCTGAGGAGGATGGTGACTCCATAGGAAGATCAGCAGTCTCAACTAACCTGGACCCCCAACATCTCTCAGACATTGAGCTACCAACCACCAACATACACTGGCTGACATGAGGCCCCGACATATCTACAGTAGAAGTCTGCCTAGTCTGATCTCAGTGAGAGAAGATGAAACTAACCCTTGAGAGATTTGATGCTCCAGGGAGTGGGGAGGTCTCGTGGGATGGGGTGGGGGACATCTTCTTAGAGACTGGGGAGGAAGAATGGGATAAGGAACTGTCAGAGGGTGGACCAGGATGGGGATAAAGACTGGAATGTAAATAAAAAGACTAAATAATAATAATAATAATAATAATAATAATAATAATAATAATAATAATAATAACAATAATAATAAAAACAAAACAAAACAAAGTATAATATAAACAATAAGTAAGAGCTTTCATTTATACCTACCACCTACCTATTTTTCATTTAATGTTTCTGATTTACCATTAAAATTATCTCTGTTTTCTGAATAGTTTCAAAGAAGCTTCCACTTATGCTGCCCTCATATTTATAGGCAGAGAACAAAGAAAAAATAATAGAAGATACATAAAGAAAAATTGTAAGAATGAGGAGAGTTGAGAGTTCATCATCTTTGGAGTTAACAAGAATGTATCAAGAAAGGAGTAGTGGTGTGCCCAGTCAGGTGCTAAAGAAAGATCTGAAGAGTGAAGACAAACCTGGAAAATCTATGACTCCACTAATCCCTCCAGGATTCTGAACGGGATAACATGGGGAAGGAACCCTGTTATCTCTATTTGCAGCAATCGCTGCTGAAACCCTTACTATAAGTGAAATAGTGGTTACTTGTTTCATGGTTGTGTCAAAATACCTTAGAAAAGCAGCTCGAGGGAAAAGGGTTTATTTGGATCCATTTTCAAAGGTGTTGAACCCAAGAGGTGTCGTGGCAGCAAGAGCAGGAGGCCACAGATCACGTTGCACCCTCTGTTGAGAAGGAGGTGGTAGCGGCGCTCAGCTTCCCTCCCCTTTATTTTATAAAGTTTAGGACCACAGCTCATAGAACAGTGTTATGCACAGTTATGGTGAGGCTTCATACTTCAGTTAAGTTACTCTAGAAAATTCCTCACAGGTACCCAGGAAGGTTTGGCTCCTAGAAGATTCTAGATGACACAAATTTGAAAAGCAATATTATTAAGCATTACAACTGGTAAAGTAATGTATATTTTCAGCTTAAACAGCTGATGATTTTATTATATGTGCTAAACTGGCAACATTTAGAAGATACATGGTGGGCACGCTTTCCATCTTTAAGAAACAGCGTTATTATACTTAGGACAAGTTCCATGACTAATTCAAATTAATAGTATAATTCATTGGACTAAGTTGACAGAAATCAGTCATGTAGCGCAAAGCATGGGAAAACAGATATTTAATGATAATAACTGACTACATGTTTACAAACAAAAATAAACCGGCAAGATACTTTTATTCTTGAATCTCTTCCTTCTGTCCCCATGATCAGTTGAATAAAAATGTGAGTTCGTTCAGACACTAGAAAAACACTCGCTAGCTTGCGAAGTGAAATGTCCAGAAGAATGAAGTGCTTGAGAAAGGTTAGCTTCATGGGCGCAGGAGTGTCTTTCCTTTTAAACATTTCTTTTCATAGTTGCTAAGTGACCTTCAATATCTCTTCCCTTTCATTCACATTCAAATATAATATAAATCACGTCTAGAGGCTTTAATTAAAAATCACTCTCATAAAGAATCCAAGCATTCTAAAAATTAATTTACTTAAAATTCGTATTTTCTTCTTCTTGAAACAAAACTTTGTTTAGGAAAAAATCAAACATTAGAAGATGAGGCATGGCCACTGTGTCAGTTCTGCCCCTGTCTCAAGAGCTGAGAATAGAACTAACTTTCTTCCTTAGCTCATGAGCAGAGTTGTTAAGGGACAGAAAAAAACTCAAGGGAGTTATGAGAAGTTACAAACAGTTATAGGAAACTACCTCCCAAGAACTCTACTTTTACTTGTATTTCATTTTAAATTACTGCTAAAATAGAATATGCATACAAACATTGTTGTTGCTATTTTTTTCAGACCTTATTTATTTACATTTTTTGTATTTTTTATTAGATATTTTCTTTATTTACATGTCATATGATTTCTCCTTTCCCAGTTTCACCCCTCAAAAAAAAAAACAGACCAAAAAAAAAACCCTCCAAAACAACAAGAACAAACCTCTGTTGCCTCCCCCTGCTTGCCATCCCACCCTCTCCCAATTATTGGCCTTGGCATTCCCCTACACTGGGGCACAGAACCTTCACAGGGCCAAGGGCCTCTCCTCCCATTGATGATCAACTTTGCAATCCTCTACTATACACGTGCTGCCAGAGCAATCAGTCCCACCATGTATACTCCTTGGTTGGTGGTTGAGTCCCTGGGAGATCTGAGGGTACTAGTTAGTTCATATTGTTGTTTGTCCTAAGGGGCTGCAAACCCTTCAGCTCCTTTGGTCCTTTTTCTAATTCAGCCTGATATAGCTATCTCCTGAGAGGCTCTGACAGTACCTTACTAATGCAGATGTAGAGGCTCACAATCATCCATTGAACTGAGTACAGGGTCCCCAATGTTGTTAATATTATTATGGTTATTCTTCTCAAAGTGAAAACTATCATTTAGAAAAAAAGTAAATGGTAAAAGCAGCCAACTGGTAAACTGCTGGGTTTCCATAAGTATTTCTATTTATGGCAATATTCATGACCATTTAAAGGTATAATTCTATTAGTTTTTACAATCTATTGATAAACATAACCACCAATAAAATGAGTATCTGGAATACTTGCATGTGCTATTACTTTATAATCAGATAGGACCAAGCCCTGAAAACTTTCTACATCCTCAAAACTCCACATCTTTATAAAGCTTTACAAATAGAATCAGACATAATGTAACAAATTGAGATTGATTTCTTTCTTCCTGCAAAATGCTTTTGAGCTCCACCTATGATATTAAGGGTTTCTCTAAACTCATTCTTGTTGTTCAGCAGTATTCACAGGGACAATGTAACTCAGTTTGTTTATTGATCATTGAAAAATAATGATGTTTCTTGACTTTTACAGTTAATAGTGTTGCTATGCACGCTTGCATGCAGTCTGCGAATTGAATTGACATTTAATCTAGAGTCAGTATCTTAGTAGTAGGATGACTGGATCATAAGGTACATGAGTATTCACCCTAGGGGAAAACAAACCAAACAAATAAAAAAAATACAACAACAAAACACCTCCCCTCTCCCCCCCACCTTCAAAAAACCCAAACAAACCAGGATGTGGTGGCGTAATCCCAGCACTTGGGAGGCAAAGGCAGGCAGATTTCTGAGTTCGAGGCCAGCCTGGTCTACAGAGTGAGTTCTAGGGTAGCTAGGACTACACAGAGAAACCCTGCCTCAAATCCTCCACCCCCCCAAAAAAACAAAGCAAACCAAACCAAACCAAACCAAAACAAAAAAACAACAACAATAAAAAACAAAAACAAAAAACAAAAAAATCTCCCAAATCTATTTTTAGAGTGCTTGTATCATTTGGAATTTCCAACAGAAATGAATCAATTATCTAGTTGCCGGATATGTTCCCTATCAATTTCTGTTTAAGATTTTGTGTTCTAATAAGTGCATAGTACTGATCGGCATGACCCGGATGAGCAAAGCAATTGTGCTTTGAATGTTTCAGTGAGCCTGTTTGTTATCTTTGTCTTTGGTGGAATGTATGGTTTTGGGAAACAGTTGCTTCCTTGCTGGTGGGTTTGATGGTTTCAAACTAGATCAAACTAGATCAAGCTTTTGTTTGCTACGAGTTTACAGGAGATTCTTTCTGGTCTGTAGCTGCGAGATTATTTTTGGATTGCACAGTCCTGTCATTTTATCAGAATCACTCATATTTATCACACTGAAGCTTAATATTGTACTCAAATTGAGTAACACTAGTTTTATTTTATTCTTCACAAATTATTTAATGTATTTAGTTGTATGCCTTTTTGTGTACAATTTGAGGACTACCTCTCAGAAACTGAAATCTTTGCATTGGATTGAATTAGGTACATTGATTAACTAGTACAGAACTAGTACAGAAATACTTTTGTTACATGAAGGCTTCAAATACATAAAAATTAAATGTCTTTCTAAATATGTATATTTAACAGTTTTCATGGTGTTTTATAATCTCAGCAAAATTTATAAAATTTTTCTGTTTTAATTCTTAAGTATGATTTCTTTTAAATTTACATAGTAGCTTTATAACACACACATACATGCAGATATGGACACACACATACACACACACACACACACACACACACACACACACACACACAGAGAGAGAGAGAGAGAGAGAGAGAGAGAGAGAAGGTTCCATCTTCAAAACTGTAACCAATATAATTTAAAATATTCTCTAATAACTTAAATACATACATATCTTTAGTATTCCTATTGAAAATTGTTTTGAATGCTGTTATAGGTTTCATTATTTAAAACAGTTTATACATAGTTTCTTGTGAAAGTATTCTGTTGACTGATTCCTTCTCATGCTTCAGTTTCTAGGATGACAACAAAATGTGAGTGTCTCAAGATCACAGAGGCTATATTCTAGTTTCCTAAAATATCACTTCTTTCACTCTGTCCTCCTTCTCTTCTTTTCTGTTCTTCCTTTTCCTCTTTCCTATCTTTCCTCTTCTCCATCTTCTCTCCACTCACCTCTCTCCTTAAAGAATGATTGTTTTGCATGCATTTGCTTCTGAAATGTACAGTGAGACCAATTCAGAATCTGTGATCACTGGGCTTGAAGAAAGAATGGGGAGTGCTTCAGCTCTGCTTACCTGCAGGCCTTGGTGTAGGCCTTAGAGTCTGTCACATCTCCCCTGGAGCCTTTATCCAAGCAGTCTATCCCAGCATCCCCTGTGAGGTGCCCTAGATCTGCTTTCTTCCCCTCCCCCGAGATTCTGTGTCCCCTTTCTAGCTCTCAGACCAGTGCTTATGACTTGTGGCTAAATGAGGCCACTGGAGGAACATTCAATTTCAAAGCTGTACCTTGCCTAATTTCACCTGGCCATCAAGTTAATGTTGCCCTGCTGTAGGTCTGTGAAGAAGCAAACTAAAAAGTAATGTCTTGGCAAAGTATTAAGCAGAAAAGTAGGACAAATCTCTCTTGTGTTCTTAGTGCTACCCTCAATATCAGGCCTGTGCCTCTCTCTTGACAAAGGGGACCTGTCAGACACACAAGAATGATCATTTCATCTGTCAATCTTTTCCTATTTGATTTCTTCTTAAATCTTCTAGAATGATACTTAATAAAAACAGGTAATCCCCACTTAAGTAAGATTTGAGCCTTTTTCTTCTTATGTGTATTAGTTTTCTATTTCTGCCTGACATTGTTGTCACAAAGTTGCAACTGAAGGCAACACATATTTATGAACTCCCAGTGACTGTGAATGAGAGTTCCAGGTGCAGCTTCCCAGGGTTCTCTGAAAGCTGCAATCAAAGGGTCTACCAAGGAGAGTCTCATTTGAGAGTTGACTAGGGAAAGCACTGAGAGGGCTAGGGATTACTACAGGAGAATAACTGATGAGTTAAATATTCCGTGTGTACTTAGATACTTTTGGTAATTTATAATATGAGAACCAGATGAAGCCATGCAGCCTTAAACTTTGCCATCTCAGAGATCCTAAAACTAAAACAACTTCAAATTTAGTAGAATCCGAAATGGCTGCACAAATGACAGACAATGGGAAGCTGGTACCATGAAAAACCTTGTCTATTAAAGTACCCTGAGCAACTTTTCCGAATCAATATACACATCTAATCATCTGTCAGTGAAAATGCACAGCACTTTTACTTAGCTATCTTAAAAACTACTGAATTGACTTAAAAAGCATTCATTTTGGAGACCATTCACTAAGAGATATATTACTGGCTTCCTATTAGCTCCTAGGTAACACCTCTGAATAGGCACTCTTCTCTTGATCTGGCTGACCTCTGATGGGTGATTAAAATGAGATGAAATAATTTTCCACCTTTATCTTCATACAGTGTCATCCCCTTTTGCTGTCTTAGTCATCATGTCAGAATTCTCATATCTATATGTATATATGCTGGCACATTTAAAAAAAAATTGTCCAGTACTTTAATGCATTTGGAGCTGGTATGTGTTTCTTCCATCTTTGCCTTGTGTATCATCAGTAGTTTGACACCTTCAGTCTCAGCCTTAGAATAAGGCCCCAGTCAAACTACTGAGATGAGGATACTTATACACATTGATAAATAATTTGTTCTTGAATGAACTTGAATGCCTATTGGCCCATCAAATACAAGGCCATGATACTTGTACACAGCAAGAAAAAAAAAAGATCACCCTAACAAATCAATAAAAACAAAACAAACAAAACAAACAAAAAACAACTACATGCTGGTTCTTTTGCTAAGGGAGAAGCCTTGTTCCTTTTGCCAAGCTGTCAACATTTCAGTCTCTCCACTGCATCTTCTTAGTGAGACACTTACCATATGATTTTCAACATTCTTGTATACTTTGATCTTATCTCACCATGATTTTGTGTCATAGTTTCATTCACCAAGTTTATGGTCGTGCATAAAATTAGCACACATTTAATAATATTAAAATATTTTAACAAAACATACATTTTATTACTTTTAAGGTCTGACTGTTGCAACCACCCAAGCATTTATTTACAGTGTGTGTTGAATTATAATTAGCTTGTTTTTTTTTTAATAAACTAGGCAGCTGGTTCCAGATTTTAAAATTGGAGATTAATATTTATTACTTCAAGTTTCTTTTTTTCTTATTAGTGTAATTTTCTGGTGATGAGAGAATTTCTCCTTATAGCATTTGTTTTCATTAATTTATGAGTCTAATTATGACAAGATTCATGTTAGTACAATTCAACCTAGGTAGGGCTATGTAAACAGTTGGTATTAGTGGAATGTGTGCCCTTATATACTTTGGAAAAAAATTATCTCCTACATTAGAAGAAGAACAGGGTCCTAAATAAACACATGGTGTGCTTAGAAATATTTCACTGCCTACAACATTGCACTGTGGAAGCAATAGATTCATTGTGTTAAGTCACCGAGTGCTAAGTATATAGTGTGCTAAAATGATCTACCTCAAGTAAGACGGGATCATTTCTAGAAGATATATGAAAGGTCAGTCAAGTGGTATTTTAAGCAGTAAAGAATTTTGAGGAAGGAGAGAAATAGTTTACTAAATAACGTAATTAATCTTACAGCCTGTGCTGCTGCCCATGTTCCGTGTTGCCGTGATTTAAATGGAGATTGCTTGTGTGTTGTTGGGGCTTTTTACTTCTGATAACATAACATAGTTAAGAATTAAATTTTACAAAATTGAGGGAGTTAAAAAATCTTCTCCTCAGGTCTTAGTTTTGTGAAGTCCTTGGCACAAGAATTTCTCCATGTTTATAAAAATGAAAGAAGCCTGGGATAAGTAAATGAACACAGGCAAAAGTCCAACAAATGCTTAAAGTTGCTTTTTCCCCCTTATTTTTCCCGTGAGTTCCTGAATAGGTAATAAAACAAATAGAACTGGTTTTTCAGGATTCCCATTTATATAGCCTATCAACACGACTGCATGCCCATTAATTATCTAGAAGATACTGCTCCCATTAAGTCCACCGAGATGTACTCAACACCATGATAGATTTCACCATCAATTCATTATCTCTCTTGCAATAGACTGCATTTTGTTTTCTTTAATTTATCCTGTTAGTGCCAGTTCTTTCTCCTCCCTAAAGTCTCCTCCTTTCTGAGCAAAGATGAAGAGATCTTTCTTTGTTGTTGTTGTTATTTGTTTTTTATTTGTATTTGTTTGTTTTTGTTTTGAAAAGGCAACAGATAGCTAAAAGAGAATGAAAAAAAGAGAGATAAAAGGAAAGGAAAGAAAAGGAAATGGTTGTTCCTAGGTATGGTGGAGGAGAAAAGTTTATTATAAATATGTAGAAGAGCATAGCCAGGAGCAGATACTTCTGGAAAGTTCCAGAGTGATCGTGTCCCTGAACCACGTTGGAAGAGTATGAGGGAGAGGAGGAGAAGGAAACCAAGTACTGTTGAGGTTTGGTCTGCTGCTATGTATTTTAATGTTAATATTGATCTTGGTTGCATCAGGGACAAGAAAATCTTCATATACACAAAGTGGTACTATGTAACTTTGCCTCTTAATTTAAAATTATGGGTGGAATAAAAGCACTGAGAGCCTGCAGCTGGGCAGAGAGGTAAGTGGGTTTCAGGTCCTGAGCTTGGAAGTCTGAGTCAGGAGACCCTGAGGAGAAGGGAGATGAGAAGGTAGAGAGAGGAGAAGATTCCATGGGGTAGGTAAGTCATGAAATCATGGCCATGAGGGCTGGCCAGCTGAAATTAAGAGCAGTCAAGATGGAACATGCTGAGTTATAACTTGGAGTTTTTATTAGAAAAGGGGCCACTAATAGCTTAGAAGGGTAGGTATCTCTCCAGCTCTAGTGCTGATTAAAGATTATTGTAAATATAAAAGTTTTATGTCTTTAATCTGGGAACTGAATGATCAAAGGCAGGATAAGCATATATTGTTCAGGATTTAAGGAAATGTTTTTAAATTAATAGTAAAACTTAGGGTAGAAATTGATTTAGATATAGAAATCTGAACTCACCAAGATAGGATAGATAATAAAATAACTTTTCTTGAATTGTCAAATACAAACACAGTGGACTTTTTGAATGTAACTCTTACCTAATCATTTTCATAATTATTTCATAATTTTTCCTACTGTTGTTGTTTATTGTTATAGGAGAAAGACCCTACTTACTTAGAAAGAAGGAGTTGTTGAGGTTTCATCTGTTGCTATATATTGCAATGCTAAATACTGGCCCCAAATGCTGATTGTCCCCCAGAGACAAGGAGATTATCACATATACCAAATGATGCTATATAATCTTGCACCTTAATTTAAAACTGTTGCTTGAATAAAGATGCATACATTTTAGAGTAGGACAGGGGAGAAGCAGGCAGGGTTTCAGTTCCTGGGCTTGGGGTCTGAGGCACAGGCAAAACTACAAGATGAAGAGAAGACAAAGAGAAAAGATGACATGGGTTAGGTGAATCATAAAACCTGGCCATGAGGGTTGTCCAATTGAAGTAAGAGCAGCCTAGGCAGAAAACAGCTAGTCATATCTCAGGGTTATTGGCAAGGTAGTAAACATAATACCATAGAAGGTAGATATCTGCCCAGTTTTAATGCTGTCTAAGGCTTATCATAAAATTAAGTTTTGTGTCTTTTATCTGGGAACTGAATGATCAAAGGTGGGGTAGAAACCCCTAACTGAGATTAAATATTAACTACAACAAGTACAGTAGCCATGAGGCCAAATGTACAAAAGGAGCAAAAGGGTCTGGATTATATAGAGAAGGTCCACTCAGCCCCTAGGCCAGAGGAATTTAGGGTAGAGGGCTGGGTATGCAGGCCATGCCCTGTAACTGGTAGGGACTGAAGGGTGCTGGAAGAACCTGGAGGCCAGGTCTACTTTGATATGTTAAAAGACACCTCAGAAACTTGTCCCTGATTTAAAACTCAAAAACATGCCCACACATATTTCTAATCAATAGTAAGTGCAATGAATTTTGTAACTTGTATGAAATACATATTCTCTGTATAACTATAAATTTTAATGTGTTTAACTTTAAGGAACAAAGGTGACACTTCAAAAATGTTCTGAAGTGATGAAAGCTGCTTACATAATAATGTACAATAAAGGACTATTGTCTTGCTCATCCTGTTGTGAGGAGAAATGGTCTAATTTTCTTCTTTTTAAGGAAAGTGGAGGGGAGTTTTCCAGAAAATTCAAAGGGTCATTCACAGAACCATTTGTACAATTCAGAGGTGTTGTTGATAAAGAGAACATGAGGAGCCATTCACAGAAATGTCAGAATGGTGGCTTCACACACAATAGTGTCAGGGTGTGGAAGCATTAGAAATGTCAGTCAAGACTGAAAGCTGGGCACATTTCATAGCATTTCTCACCCATCTGGGCTTAAAATAACCTCTGTTATTTTAAGAGCTTGCTTACTCATTCACAAACGCTAAGTTAACGAGATAGAAATATAATAAAGTAAGTTCCAGATTTTTTTGTGGCAAAGACTCAATATTTATCCATATGAAATTAACCAAATATTAATTAGTTGCTTCTTTATTTGGTTTGATGTCCTGACAAGAACCTATTTGAGAGAGGGATGTAGATTTCCTTTTGGCTCCCATTATGAAGGAATACAGTCCATCAAGGCAGGGAAGAGATGGAAGCAAACGTGTGAGGTGTCTGCTTACACTGTCATAAGTAGGAGAGGATGAATATTGGTGTTTAGCTTATTTTCTTTTCTTTAAAAATACTTTACTCTTTGACAATATTATGTGCTCATATTTGTGTTTTGGTTATATGAACCCCCAATTATACATTTTTTAATCTCCTTTCTATTCTACTGACCCCTTTCACTTCCTATCAAGCTCCCTCTTATGTTCATGTCTCTTTTTTGTGTATATGTGTGGCTGTGTATGTGACTTAAGGCAGTTTAATTAGAGCTGCAGAAATGAGCATGTTCAAGAGATTATTTACTGAGCCATAGACAACTTAACCCAGTGGCTATGGCACTAAAAATCAAATGACTCCTCTCTCAATCAATTACTACCTATAGTTTATTATGGAGCAGTGGGTCCTAATGAAACTCCTCTCAAGGTGATGGAATGTTGATGGACTTCGTCTAGTGCATGCCTTGTATATATTGGCCTTGAGACCACAGCTTCCAGATTAATGAATGTAGTGGCTATGGCAAGATGATATTTCACAATATCACTCATCCTCCAGTGGCTGTTACAATCTTCTCCTTTTTTATTTTTATTTTTAAATTTTTATTTTTAGCCTTTCTGTTGGGGTGGGGTGGGGATTATTCATGCCTCATTTGGGGACAAAATCTCAGCAATCACTTGTTCCGAGCACTTATGAAAGCTGAGACAAGTTACAGGTCTATGAATTGATCAGCACACACTGCAAGGTGAAACTTGCCTGACCATGGCTGAGAATAACAATACTCTCTGGACATTAGCAAAAATATTTGCTAAATTGACACATGTGATATTATGTCCATGCAACAAAGGAACATTAGGTTTATCCTTAGTGACTTTGAGTTTTCTAGTCATGGTCTTTCTCTCATTCTTTTTTTCCCTTCAGTCTGGGTGTCCAGCCCATAAATGGTATTTCCTATATTTAGGGCACATCTTCCAACCTCAACTAACAGTCTAGGAAAAAATTAAATATTATTCAAGTACTGTCTTTCTCATCTTTTTTATAGGAGTGTCATAATCATCTGGAATAATTTCTAGAGTAAAAATAATTTTGAACCATGCCTCTGTTTATTAGTGTTCCATAAATATGTATTGAAGTAATATTAATTCAAAATTCTGTCTAGGATACTAAAGGTTTAGCAATGGGCTATAATTCGTTCTTTCCCTTTAAAAATCACACGGAGAGAAAAGATCCTGCCTGGTCAAATCTTAAACATCCACCTCTGATAGATCTCTTGCCAAATAGGACTGTAATTTCTAACCAGAAGAAAATGTGTCTATGAGGTGCTTTTAAGTTTTCTTGGATGCTTTTGTCTTGCTGCACACAGTCCTTCAATTTCTGTATTTATGAGGCAAGGCTTCTTAAAACATCTTACATAAGCTCTTTAATTTAGGAAAACAAAACCAGAGACTTTTGATCATCAAAATAGCCCTATTTTAGGTAGGCACTGTGGGTTCACATACTATTTAGAAAGTTAGCATGCCACATCTAAGCCAAAGAGCATCCTAGTGTTCCAAGACAGGCCCTGATTTTGTGTCTTTCAAATTATAGTTGATCATTTGTGCTGCCTCATCTCATGAGTTGGCTAACATAGTATTGCCAAGGGCAGGTTAACAACCTAAGGCTGCATATAAACTTAGAACACACGAAGATTAGGAGGGAGAATGAGGCTAAGTTTACCTGTCCTAAACAGAACCTATATGTGCTGGGAAGGACCTGAGGACTCTTGCAACTGCCTTTTAAAATAGCTCTTCTGTATCTCTCTTGTGCAGCCCAATTTCATTTCACAATTAGGATGGCTTTATAATTATATTGTAAATAGGATATTGCTTAGAGTTTATGTAATCATTTTGATGAGAAACATGTAAAAAGACCAGATAATAAACTTATGATTAGCACTTTGAGGATAGATACTTTATAGGAGTAATTTCATCTTTAAAATAAAAGCAAGTTTATAGGTTTTGCAGCATTAAATTTCACACATGAAAGACAAAACTGTATTCTCCCACTGTGCAAATTTGACTTCCAATAAATGACTTATTCTAGACCATCACTGATCATTAATGCAGCATCACATTAAATATTGTAAATAGAAGTCAAGGGTATTATACATATATTTGAAATGAACCTTTAAATACTATTTCAGTCACTCATAAACAGAAATTTATTAGAGGAAAAAGTTCCAATTTCATTGATTAAATCACCAAATTTATGAATTCAGATAATTTGATTATAAATATAAAAAATATAATTATTAAAGTTTAAGGTCAATACTTCTCTACTTTAGCAATGCGGTACCTCATAATGTAAAGTCTATATACTCAAGCTGATAAATGCATCTGCAAAGATATATTCGTTTTAATATTTTTCTAATAAATGTACTCTTTATAATGAAGTAGAAATAGTCTTAATCCAAAGCCCACCCCCAGTGATATACTTCTTCCAACAAGGTCACACCTAATTGTTCTAAGTAGTCCCATTCCCTTATTACTAAGAATTCAAGTCAATGTGTCTATGGGGGCTGTTCTTATTCAAGCCTCCACAGGTCCTACTCTTTCCACACCCTTGCACATGATCTTTATCTTTTGCTCTAAAATATGTGGAGAGGAGTCTCATTATGGTTTTAGTTTACTTTTTCCTGATTATTTGTAATGTCAAGGACTGTCTTTTGTTTCTATTGTCTGTTTAGTTTATTCCTTGGAGAACAATCTGTTCCAATCCTTGGCTTATTTTATTTTCTGTCAGTGCTAGTATATTTTATATTTTAACTTGTTGTCAGATAATACAGGTTTCTATTGTTTTTATTATTCTGTAGGCTGCCCTTTTCATTCGGTTGATTGTTTTCTTTGTAGTACACTAATATTTTACTTGTTTACTCTTTCTTGTTTGTTTGTTTGAGAATGGCTGTTATTTGCTTATTTTCTGCTTGCTGCAAGGCCTAGTTATGGACTCTTGGAAAAGTCAGGGCTGTGACCTGAGAGGGGACCTTCTCCAGCTCCCGTTGCTTGTTGCAACCTTCCTAGTTTACAGGGCAGAGTAGCTGAGCTCTGATGGAACATCATAAAAGCTTGAGCTGGCTGGTGGTTCTGCCAGGCCAGGGCAGGGCCCTGGTGTTGTCTTGGCTAGGATAGATGAGTTGCTGCTTTATGGTTTCAGGAATCAAGGTATGGGTACTCAGGCTTCTGGAGGCCTAAAAGGGGAATTCTTTTCGTAAGATTCCAGTACTGTGGCCATGAGTGGGAGGATGAACTTCTCCAAAAGGAAGCTGGCCCATCAGTAGACAGAGTCAGCCTTGAGGAGACCCGGGTGTGTGGGGGTCCAGAAGACACACTATCCCTGGGGTACTTGTCAATTCCACTGGAACTGTTGCTGGATGGGGAACCCAGGTGTCACTGATATGAGTCACAGGTACCCAAGGAAGTCAAGACTTGGTTCCCAGCTCTGGGCATTGTAGTAGGACACAAGTGTTGGGGTGGAGAAGTGGGGTGGGGGAGGGGCAAGATTTGAGATTTCATAGCCTTTGTCATTTACTTTTCTTTCTCTCCTTCCTGACCTGCTACAGTGTGAGCAGCTGCCTCCTGCTCTCGCTGCTGTACCTACCTATCCTGCTATGACGCAGAGTGTGTCCCAAACTGAAAGACAGAATAAACAACCCATTCATTAAATTGCTTCTTGTCTGATATTTTGTCACACAAACAAAGATGTAATATCTTGGTAATGCCATCTGAAAGGAGAGAGCATAATGTCTCTAACCTCATTCTGAATGAACTGTAGCTCACATCCAAGGAAATAGCACCCCACCCATGCAAGCAATCTTAATTAAATTCAGTGTGTAATACACAATGACATGGAAGAAGGGAGGGGCACATTTTGGAAACAAAGTTTTCAGTGGAAAAGGAAGAGGGGAACGAGAGAGACAAAGAGTGGGGGTTAGGTAAATAACAATGCCTAACACATATATGAAACTACCAGGTAATAAAGGAATACATTTTAGATATAAAAGCCATCCTAATCTATTTAACTGCTTTTCATGCATCCTTTCCAGCTGTCTTTGGTCTGTCCTTTTACTCTAAAGTAGGTGCTCTCTCATTTATCAAAGTCTTCTGAAAACTTAAGTGCCTTGCTCGAGGCAAAAAAAAAAAAAAAGGCTTCATGATTTGGTGACTTGCACTTAAATGGAACTCTAACTTTTCTTGATCCTGACACAGTACTTCTATTAGATTGCAGACTGAGAGCCTGCAGACAGTTAGACAATCATGTAGTAGTATTTATTTATCTCTCAACTATTCCTATTCTTTAGTAGCTACCAATATTTCTCCCCACCTTTTATTTCCGTTATGACCATAATATTTGTTTTAAAATATTTTGGTCTTCTCTTCCAGCTGTGAGTATCCTTGACCTTTGTTTTATAAGCTAGTTGTTTCCATGAATTCAGCTTTTCAGCTTCGATAAGCCCCACATATCACCTCATGTATTAACTATGTATAAAATAATAGACTCATGTTACATAAAGAATAGAACCTTTCAGCTCTCCTTATCAGCTCTCCTCATCTTGCTTCATTGATCAAGGAGCATTTGTTTTGTTTATTTGTTCTTATGTCCATCTGAGTAAACATATTTATCTTTTCATCTCAGCAAGGAAAGTCTAAAAAGAATGTTTTTTAAGTACCTTTCTGCAGTTTAGATATGAAATACTAGATACCTTCCTTGACTGTGCTCCTATGGAAGAAGTAAATGAGGTTGGCCCCTAAGGAATTGTTTGGTGAACGCATGCTCCCTTCTTCATGTCTCCGGGTCTCCTTCTCAGGCTTTGATTATGTATCATTCAGTGTTATATTTCATAAGTCTCTGAGAATGCTACATTCTTTGTTCCTCCCACACAGTGCTTTAGGAAATGAAGACTCCTGTTATAGCCATCATTAGGGCTTGCCTGCTGCTCCGTTGCTTTTCATTTTTACTCCATTTGTCAATTTGGAAGTGAAGAATATTGGTTTAGAAAAGGAAACACAGATAGTGTTAGGCCTCATCAAAACTTTTCAAGTTCTTTTACCTGAGGATGGGCATTGTTGAGAGAGTTCACAACAATAATCATGTGATATTAAATACAAGAATTGAGAAAGCTATACATGATAGCTTCATTATCGGACTGGCTGGTTTTGTGTGTCAACTTGACACAGGCTGGAGTTATTACAGAAAAAGGAGCTTCAGTTGGGGAAGTGCCTCCATGAGATCCAGCTATGGGGCATTTTCTCAATTAGTGATCAAGGGGGTAGGGCCCCTTGTGGGAGGTGCCATCCCTGGGCTGAAGTCTTGGGTTCTATAAGAGAGCAGGCTGAGCAAGCCAGGGGAAGCAAGCCAGTAAGGAACATCCCTCCATGGCCTCTGCATCAGCTCCTGCTTCCTGACCTGCTTGAGTTCCAGTCCTGACTTCCTCTGGTGATCAACAGCCATGTGGAAGTAAGCCAAATAAACCCTTTCCTCCCCAACTTGCTTCATGGTCATGATGTTTGTGCAGGAATAGAAACCCTGACTAAGACAATTATATTGGCTTCTATCTTGTCAGAATATTTTCCAGAATAGAAAAGATGAGAATACATAGATTATGTTGCTCTGCCATCTAGTCTAACTCATTGATAAGTAATAGGTCATTGGTCTGTCTTTTCTTCATTCTTTGTCTATAACATAATGGTGGAAATATTCTGTTCATTGTAGTACTTTCTATACACCATAAAACTCTTTGGTGTGATTTACAGATTTTTTTTGTGCCCATGCATCTGTTGCGAAGATGTTATTTGTGTACTTTGTGTTTTCTTATTTTTGAGCTAGCAGCTCTACTTTTAGGTATATTCATAAGTACATGTTCACATGCTCATTTAAAGATTATCAGCATAGGATCTGACTGTCTCTCAGTGTGAGAATAGTAAAATAAAACGAAGTCACTAAAAAAAAAATAACTACTTTGCTCATGCAACAATCTCAAACACTACTAATCATATTCTATTACACTTGTAGAGAGGAGAATGTTGTTCTCTGAAAAGTTCCACCCAGCAGCTGACTCAGACAGATACAAATGCCCACAGCCAAACACTGGATGGAGCTTGGGGACTCTTATGGAAGAATAGGAGGAAGGATGGTGAGCCACAAAGTTGATAGGAACTCCACAGGAGACCAACAGAATCAACCAACCTGGACCCTTGGAGTTGTCAGACTCTGAACCACCAACCAAAGAACATAAATGGGCTGGGTCTAGGCCTCCAGGCTCATATGTAGCAGATGTACAGGTTGACCTTCATGTGGGTACAGAACTTGAACTGGAACAGGGCTATCCCAAAAGTTGTTGCCTGTATATAGATAGGTTCTTCTAGCTAGGCTGTCTTGTCTGGCGTCAATGCAAGAGGAAGCACCTAGCCTCACAGAGATTGAAGTGTGGGGGTGGGAGGTTACCCGGAAGAGTACCCACTAGCTCAGAGGAGACGGGGAGGGTGTATGGAGCAAGTACTGTGGTATGTAGGAAGGGGTGACCAGGAGGGGGACAGTGAGTAGGGCACAAAGTGAATAAGTAAAAATAAGTAAATAAATGAAAAAAATCCAATATATATTAGTGGGAAATACAAAGTATGATAATAAACTTTATTGACTATTTTCCCCTTTGTGGCATTGCTCTAAGTACTTCATATATTTTATTTATTTGTTTATTTTGTATTATATCTTACAATTGGCTAAGGATACAGGTACATTTATTTTTATTCCCTTTTCTTATTGTTTTGTAAGTAAGGAAAGTAGGACACAGAAAAATGCATCATTTTTTATAGTTATAAGGTTAGTAAGTCACAGTGCTCAGATTCTTATGTGAACCAAGCAGACTGCACTGAGTTAGCACCTGCTGTCCTCTGCAATGCTGTTTACAATAGCTTTGAGCAAGGGCTTCAATGACATTTAGTAGATGACATCAGTAAGGATCAAATATTTGCTTATAGACATATTTATTCCCAAGCACAGTTTTTAATCTAATAGATCATAAAATGATTCTTAATACTTACTATGTCATACGAACCTGGATTTTAGAAAGTTAGACAAGATATTTTTCCTATTTGTAACAGTGAGAAAGTTCCTTTTCTACTTTTGAAAGTCTTACTACAGTTTCTTTTAGAAGAAAATGGTGTAATGCAATGTAGTAACACAGAGAAGAACAAAGTAGAGTAACAGAGATAAAGTTGTATAGACAGGAAAAGATACAAAGCAATGAGAGTAATTAAAGATCGATCTTCCAGAAAGCACAATGGAAACTTTCAGATAATGTCATACCAAGAAATTTAAAGTATTTTTAAAATTACTTAAAAAGGAGAGAAGGCTTGAGTAGTTAGACCTTATGAAATGTTTTAATCTACTTTGATTTGCAAACAAAAGTGACACTTAACCCACCTAATTTTGGGGAATGTCCATATTCAAGCAGATGACACCACCAGAAGGTGCCAACTAAACCAGGCTTTTTATAGTTAAATCTCCCTTTTTGGATCAATGAAGTAAGGGCAATTTATAATTCTAGCAAATATCTTACTTATTTACTTCTTTATATAGTCTATTCAAATGTTCTTGTATTCTACTAGTGGAATACTCAGGAATTGCAGTTTAGGATAGTCACAAAATGACTTCTACTGGCTTTTTAAGCTTAATACAGATTTGATAAGTCATTTGTGGGATAGTTCTATTACTATTGCTGTAACAAATAGTTGTGACAGTTAAATAAAAAATATTGGTTAATTTTGGATTGTAATTTAGAGGGTCAGTCCATAATGTGATAGAACATTCTCAAGGAAGTAAGAGAGAATGGCAGAACAAACTAATCAATTCACTGCTAGGAAATAAAACAGAGACAAAGAGGGAGCAGGGTCCTATAATCCCCTTCAAGAGTTTTAAAAACTATTAGGATTAAAAATTAGCAAGACTCCTCAAAGCAATATCAGTATTTCCAAATCAATAACATTCTTGTGTTTCAAATATAAATTAGATGCTGAATAAATATCATCCACAGAAGCAAAAAGTGTAATGCATCTAGAAATAAAACTATTGAATTTGTAGAGAAGTTCTACTGAAGAATCAATTGCATTTACTGAAAGGAATAGACTGAATGAAATGAATGAAAAAATAAACCCAATTCATAATGAAACAGTCACTACTTGTGGTAGCAAAGAAAACAATCATATAAATTTTAAAGAAAATACTGATGCATTGATTATAGTAAAGTTAAAATGTTTATAAAATATTAAATATATTTGTCACAAATAAGAGAAAAAACTTAATATTTAGAATATATTATGATTTCCTATAGATCAAGCAAAATGAAACTAACTTTGAAGGAAAAGCAAGGTACATAAACTAATAATTTAAAGGAGTCATTATTAATGATCATATAAAGTTGGCAATATATAACCTTAGTAATGATCAAATTTATGAAAATCCAAAACCCAGGAAATTTTACTTAACTTCTCTGAGTTTATAGAATTGAAAATGTTTGCTAATACGATGTCTCAGTGAGAATATAAAGATACAGACATATCATCTCAGTGAGGAAATTTCAATTCTGACTGACCATATTCATGAACAGTCTGTCATTATCTTGTAATCTGGTGCCTACTTCTCTGGGTAATACAATGTTGACTAAGTCCTCCTTTTGCTCCAGAAACAATAATTTGTGGTCCAGTGATCAGTATAAATGATGCTAAATGGGCTAGAGAAATGGATCAGCAATTAAAACCTCTTGATGCTCTTCCAAAGGACCCAAGTTCAACTTTCAGCATTCATATAAGACAGCTTCACACATGGTATGTACTCACTCATAAGTGGATATTAGCCCAGAAGCTCAGAATACCCAAAATACAATCCACAAACCACAAGAAACTCAAGAAGAAGGAAGACCAAAGTGTGGATACTTCAATCCAATGAAAGGGGACCAAAATACCCATGGAAGGAGCTGCA
Source organism: Mastomys coucha (assembly GCF_008632895.1). Lineage (NCBI taxonomy): Eukaryota > Metazoa > Chordata > Mammalia > Rodentia > Muridae > Mastomys > Mastomys coucha. The sequence goes on from NW_022196900.1 coordinate 11,287,119, forward strand.
GAGACAAACTATGGAGCAGAGAATGAAGGGAGGACAATCCAGAGACTGCTTCACCTGGGAATCCTTTCCATATTCAATCACCAAACACAGACACTATTATGGATGCCAGCAACTGCTGACTTGTCGGCCGCCTTACCCGTCCAGCGGAAATAAGGAGGCAAACACCAAGCCCTTCTCCATGCAGTTTA
>NW_022196900.1:11290122-11363306 GCF_008632895.1 Mastomys coucha
TCTCTGCTCTGGCTGGAGACCAGGTGTTCAATATATATGTATAGGGTAGCAGCTGTGGCTCCCCACACTGACTGACTGGAGCCCTACTAATACAGAAGTGGAGGCTCACAGCCATCCATTGGACTGAGTACAGGGTCCCTAATGAAGGCGTTAGAGAAAGGACCCAAGGAGCTGAAAAGTTTGCAACACAAACTTTTCAACAGTGTATACTACCTAGTACCCTCAGAACTCCCAGGGACTAAACCACCAATCAAAGAGTACACATGGTGGGACTCATGGCTCCAGCAGCAAATGTATAGTAGAGGATGGCCTAGTTGGTCATCAATGGGAGGAGAGGCCATTGGCCCTGTGAAGGTTCTAAACCCCAGTGTAGGGGAATGCCAGGGCCAGGAAGAAGAAGAGGGTGAGTTGCTGATCAGAGGGAGGGGGGACACAAGGTTTTGTTTTTCAGAGGAAAAACTAGGAAAGGAGATCTCATTTGAAATGTAAATAAAGAAAATATCTAATAAAAAAAGAAAAGAAAAGAAAAGAAAAGAAAAGACAGCTTACCACTGTCTGTAACTTTAGTACTAGAGGATCTGAAACATTCTTCTGGCTTTACTTACTGCTTGCATCAGATGCACATGCTCATATTCACACACACACACACACACACACACACACACATACACACACACACACACACACACAAAATAATATAAGTAAAAAAATATTAAATGTCCTGCATTTTAAAGGTTATCATAAATAAGGATATCGATGACTATAGTAAGATGTGAGTGAGGCCAATTTGCTTGCCCCAGGCTATCTCCTATTCCACTGTATCTTTAGTTGGAAATAGACTGGAGAAGTCAATGGAGTATAGTCTTGGAAAAGGCCTTGGAAAGAAAGGGTCTTGCAAGCTTCTTGTAATGTCAGAAGATACACATATAATGTCTTACCAAAATGACTACTAAGATATGATCTGAACAAGAAGGACACCAATGGACATGCCAAAATGGATAGGATAAAGCCCATGAGGCCCCAGTCCCACACAAAGAATGATAGAAAGCTGAGAAAAGCCAGGAGAAGAGAGGGTGAATTTACCCTAGAGAGTAGCACAGAATATCAATTGCTTGTTCAGCACCAAATGGTTAGCCCTGAAAACGTACATTAAACATTCAAGTGATATGTGTGTATGTGTGTTTATGTCTGTGTATATGTCTTTGTGTGTATACAATAACAATGGTGAAAAAGAGGCTATGAGAAGAGGGCTAGTAGCTGGATTTCTAATGATATTCTGCTGTGCTCATAGACCAGTGGCTTCTCCAGTCATTGCCAGAGAGGCGTCATTTAGCACTAGATGGGAACAGTTACAGAGACCCACAACCAGACATTATGAGGAGAAATATTCTAAATTGGAGGTTTCCATTGAGTTCCTCCCCTGGTAGCCCAGGGAACCCTCACAGAAGGGGGCGAGGAAAGATTATAACAGCCAGAGGGGATAGAAGACACCTGATAAACATGGCCCATCGAATCAACTAAACCTGGCTCACACTGGCTCACAGAGACTGAAGTTGTAAACATAGGTTTTGCCTAGGGCTGGTATGAAACAGCAGATCCTCTGAGTATATGTTATGGATGTTAGCTTAGTGTTTTTATGGGACTCCTAAGAGTGGGAATTTGTGTGTCCCTGAATCTTTCGACTCCTCCTGAGGCTCTTTTCCTCCTATTGTCTTGTGTTGTCCAGCCTCAGTATGAGCGATTTTGACTTGTCTTATTGTATCCATTGTTTGGTAGTTGTTTCTTGGATGCAGCTCTTTACTGAAGGGAAATGAGAGGAAGAGATACTGCAGCTGAGGGAAGGGGCAGGGAGTGTGGAGCTAGGAGGGATGGAGGGAGGGGAAACTGTTCGGGTGCCACCTGCCACAGGCCGGCCGATCTGGGCCTCCCTCAACCCGCGGGAGAGACGGGGTCCTAGTCAGGTTGACAAGGTGTAGGCGAAAAAATGATGGCAAAGACGACACATGAAGTATAGGATCTAAATGTATTTCTTAGAAATGGCATCAGACTTTTACAGTCATTGCAAACGAGAGATGGTAAATCTGGCAGCTCAATAGTTGAGGTACATCTGAGGCTATCTGAAACATACTGGGTCTAAAGCAGCAGCTATCTCCTCTGAACTGGTGCTGCATCCCCCCGGCCCAAGTGCTCTGGGCCCGGGGGACTGCAAATTGCATGAATCTGAGTCCTAGCCCATCTAAGTTCTAGTCTTAGTCTGAGCACCAGTGCAAGTGCAGCGCGAGTCCCTCTGCGAGTTCTTCTGCGAGACCCAGTCCTAGTATACTAAGTGAAAAGCAGACTTAAGTAGCATACAGCAAGCAGGGCAAATTACAAGAGTCATGTAGGCAGGTGACACATCAAGGTCAGTGATCTTACTGACCAAGATCATATATCCAGTTGTGAAGCTGGCGGAAAAGCAATGGTGCCCCTCCCTGCTGGGGATAATTTGGTATTCCTATTCTAATTCTATGGTTTTGCTGGAGGCAATGACTAGGGTTCTGGCATAACACTTCTAGCTAATGTCCTAGAATGGAAGCCCTTCATTACTCTCTAGTATGCAGAACATTTCTAATTATTGTGAACTATCTATTAGCCTAAGGAATGTGCTAGACCTCTGTTGCTAGCTCTAGCGAGGCAGACACTTTGAGAGAAATTGCAAGCTATGGACGGCTTGGTATTAAACTAGGATAGTTGGAAACATTGTGCTGGCCAGAAAACAGTGCCCAATCTTAGCCATTTACGAATCATTACTTGGGGTACCTTTATGCCTAATTATGAGGGCATGTTGATGATTGGAAAGACTAATCTGGAACATGTCTGAGTTAGGGGATACCAGCGACTCTCTGAAATCCAGGAGGCACAGAACTCCTTTTGGATTCTTATTGCCTCTTATCCTTAATCATGATTTTATCCCCGATATTTTGGATGTGACTGGAGTAGACAAGTGTGCGTAGCAGTAGAGATGTATTGTATGAGAGAAGAATATTTTCAATTAAAAAATGACTCAATAGATGAAAAAATATCCATCACCCACATTAGAGCACAGACAATTAAAGAGCTGAAATTTCTATTCTTCGTTCTTAGAATCTCTATAGAGCAGTAGCTATCTCTGTTTTTTTCTAAGGAGAGACATCAACCATTGGCTTAATGTCTTTACTAATTATTTCTAGCAATATGAAAGCAATATTCAGTGAGAGAATTTCATTAGCACAGTCTCTATGTATTGAGTACTGTGAGTATTCATATACATATTTAAAATGATCTGTAGTATACATATTTCTTCTGTGCCAGCTTATTTATCACTATTTCTAAATGCAAAAGGAATTTATATCAGCTTTCAGGCAAGGATTCAAGATAATTTTTTGTTCATATATATACATATATATGTATGTATATGTGTGTATGTGTGTATCCCTATCTACATATACATATTACATTCACAAAATTTACCTGTATATTATTTATAGACATTTGTTATACACATATGCATTGTATTTAATTATCAACAATCTCCTAATATAGAATATAACTATAATTTCACTCACTTTTTAGTTCACTTCACTTACAATTGTATTGAATTTTGTTATTTCTACCCTTTTATCTTGTCTTCATCCCCCTCCTACTGTTATCATGGGTCTTTGACAATGAATACAAGATTCTTATATTCGTGGAGTCTTTATTATACAAAATGTGCATTAATGTCACTCTTATTTGCTAATGGCCTCCATGAGCAGGAGAAGCAATGAAGGGGAATGAGAATGATTATTTATTCACCAGCCCAGTGGAGCACATCATTAATGAACCATGACCACAAATGGTCTGAGCAATTTTCTAGTTAGACAGGGTCTGATCTTTTGATTTTCTTCTAAATATGGTTAATAATTATTTGCTATTACATGTATAAGAACATAATATCACAATTCTAATCCACACTTAGTTTAGTAAATTTGAAATGTGCTGGGAATTAAGGTACAAACTATATGATGCCTGATAGGTAGAGATCCACATGACTCATCATAGCATAATATATTTTGAGTTGTTCTACAGTGGCTAATTTAGAATATCATAAATTATCCCTGGATTCAGTTATTATTAAAGGATATCCTTATATAATTGAAGTTCTTATTTATAACAACATATTCAACAAATTCAGGATCTCCACTGCTCAAACTGTGCCAGTTGCTTGGATCATAGATATTTATAAAATAGTCACTTTATAAATTTATAAATTTATAAATTTATAAATATTTATAAAAATATAAAATTTATAAAATTTATAAATGTATAAAATTACTGTCACTATACATCTAAACTCCATGCCATCTTGGCTCATTCATTAAATACTTTCCTTCCATTCTCACAATTTCACCCTCATTTTGTGCCTCCCTTACTATCAGTGATTAAGTCAAGTTAACACATCTGTTGCTTTATTCTTGAGTTCTGTCTTTCAACAACTTGTTTCTTAAAGTTGCCTTGATCTCACATGCATAAGACCACACCTTAACTACCTTTTATATTAAACCCATGTGACCCCTGATCCCTTATTCTTTTTTATTAGACATTTTCTGTATTTAAATTTCAAATGATAACTCCTCTCCTGGTTACCCTTCCAAAAAAAAAATTCAAAAACAAAAACAAAAGCAAAAACAAGAAACCCTGTTTCCTCCCCTCTCCCCCTGCTCACCAACTCACCCTCTTCCACTTCCTAGCCCTGGAATTCCCCTACACTGGGGCATAAACCTTCACAGGACCAAGGGCCTCTCTTCCCATTGATGACTGATTAGGCCATCCTCTGCGATGCATATGCTGCTGGAGCCATGAGTACCACCATGTGTGCTCTTTGGTTGATGGTTTAGTCCCTGGGAGCTCTGAGTGTGTACTACTTAGTACACACTGCTGTTCATCCTAAGGGTCTGCAAACCCTTCAGCTCCTTGGGTCCTTTCTCTAGATCCCTCATTGGGGACCCTGTACTCAGTCCAATGGATGATTGTGAGTCTCTACTTCTGTATTAGTCAGGCACTGTCAGAGCCTCTCAGGAGACAGCTATATTAGGCTCCTGTCAGCCAGTACTCATTCTTAACTTTGCTTGATCCACTAAAAAATGATTTGACAAGATTAAGTCCTGAAGTCCATTGAGGCACTATAAGTTTGTCACTGTTCATCTCTGACTGAAATCTGCATTTCTCTTCACATATATATTACATACATATTATTAAACCCTTTTCTATACAAGCATTGTTTTATCATCTTTACTTTCTCTTCAGTTTTTTATTTGGAAAAGCCTTAATTCTTATAATCTCAAGGATGTTTTATCCTTCCTTTACTTTGTTTAAACCACAATTTATTCATATTTTTATTGACATACATTATCTAAAATCACTTTTAAAAGTTACAATTTTAACTCATTTTTTTAACTGGGAGTTTCCTTAAATTTGTTATGCAGCCTTAGTTTTGATTAATTCATTCATGACCCCTTTCTCTTCACCCTCATCTCCACTTAATTTTTTAATCGCAGTATTCCTTCTTCTTCTTTCATACTACATACCAGTACCATTCAAATAATATTCTCATTGTTTTATAAAATAGTAGGCTCCCACATGGCTTTTTTATATACCTTTCTTTTGGTTTAGTCTGAACAAATGCCCCCTGCATGAATATAAAATGCTGTTCCCAGAAGGCAGGAGTGATTAAAGTCTTAGTGCAAAGCATAGGAGATCTTCATAGACATTATTGGTAGGAATGTTCTCAGAGTTCTAGAAAACACAGGATATCACCATGGGTCTTGGCTACCTATCATGAATACATATTAAATCTTTATTGCTGGAGCTACCACACAGTTTGATTGCTGAACATAGAGAACTCAAGGTCAAAGTGACTCCAAATCTTTCTCTCTGCTGGTTAGGTTTCATAGTGTCAGAAGGCTATTTAGTATTCTGGGGTAGGGTGTGACATTAATATACCCTTCATGGTACAATGCTGACTTGCCAAGCAAAATGTACTCATTTCTAAAACTGTTACATGAGTTATGTAGTAACTGTGGTGGTTTTGAAAGGCTGGAGAATCTTAGAATTTAAAATGAGGGCATTTAATAGAAATGTATGTATAATGTGTAACCTTTACCTAAAAGGGGGCATGGAAAACCTCTGTATCAAGCCAAAAATGTGAAGTAGTCAGTTCCAGGAACTTGGCTAACTCCGAGCCTCAGGGCTCTGGTTCCCGATACCTGCCCATCCTGAATGATTCACAATGAAGGCGGAACTAGGAATGAAGGTCTACTGGTTTATGAGACTCTCCACCCTGTCGACCGGGTAGAGGAAGATTACATTCCTAGAATGAATATGTCCCTCTCCCTAACTGAATACCTTGGGTTGGGTCCCTCTAAAATTTTCCACTGTTTTTATGTTATGTTTCCTTGGTAACCCTCTCCCCGCCCCCAGTTTGTGGTTTTTCCCTTTAAATAGCCCTTACTTCTTGTGTTCGGGGTCAAACTCCTCTGGCCAGCATGGTCACGAGATCGACCCCGGTACCCGGCCTATTCCAAATAAACCTCATGTGATTGCAGCAAGTTCAGTCTCTCATGAGTTATTGGGTGGTCGCGTCATCCCGAGACTTGAGTAAGGATCTCCCCAGTTCTGGGGGTCTTTCAGTTTGAATGAAAATGTCTCCCATAGTCTCATAGGGAGTGGCAATATTAGGATGTTTGAGTTTCTTGGAGAAAGTATGTCACTAGGTGCCACGCCCACTCGTCTACTCCAGTTACATCTGTAATATTGGGGGTAAAAGCCTGATTAAGGGTAAGAGGAATTAAGGCTCCAAAAGGAGTTATCTGCCTCCTGGATATTCAGACAATCACTGGTATCTCTTAACTCAGACATGTTCCAGATTTGTCTTTCTAGTCGTCAACATGCCCTCTTATTTAGGCATAAAGGTACCCCAAGAAATGATTCGTAAATGGCTAAGATTGGGCATTGTTTCCTGGCCAGCACAATGTTTCCAACCTATCCTAATTTAATTCCAAGCTGTCCTTAGCTTCGAATTTCTCTCAAGGAATCTGCCTTATCAGATAGAGTGTCCTCAGAGTTAGCAACAAAGGTCAGGCACCATTGCTTACTGTTAACATAGTTAGAGTTCTCAGGGCAGCCCCACAGAAGAAAGAACTGTTTTACATTCTGGAGAATAATTGAAGGGCTTCCCTCACTTAAGGGCATTGGCAGGAACTCTTAGATCAGAACTTCCTGGTGTTTGCCTGCAGTGGACCCAGAGAATTAGCATGGGAATACCAAAATAGTCCCAGCGGGGAGGGCACCACTGCTCTTCTGCCTGCTCCACACCTGGATACCTGATTCTACTGACCTTGATGTGGAGGCCACTTGCCTACATGACTTCAATCTTGCTCTCTGATCCTATTGACCTTGTTGTGGTAACCCTTGCCCACCTATGTGACTCTTATCATTCGCCCTGTTTTCTGTATACCATATAAGCCTGGTTTTCACTTTGTGCACTCACTGGCGCTCTGACTAGAACTAGAACTTAGATGGATTAGGACTCAGATTCATGCAGTCTGAAGTCCCCCAGGCCCAGAGTGCTTGGGTCTGGGGGCAGTGGTGGGGGAGGTAGAGCATCAGTCCAGAGGAGATAGCTGCTGCTTTAGACCCAGTGTGATTCAGGTGGTTTCAGATGTACCTTAACTGCTGAGCTGCTAGATTTATCATTTCTCTTTTGCAATGACTGTAAAAGTCTGATGCCATTTTTAAGAAATACATTCAGATTCAGCACACTCTTGTGTCGGCTCTGTTTATCATTCTTCCCCTATGCCTCATTGACCTGACTTGGACCCCGTTTCTCCTGCAGGTTGAGGGAGGCCCAGATCCGCCGGCCTGCAGCAACTAGGGTTGGTCTTTGAGGTTTTTAAGTGATCAAGCCAGTTCCTGTGTCTCTGTCTCTTCCTGGTGCTTTCCAATCCAGACATAGAACTCTTGGTTCATTCACAGTACCTTGTCTGCCTGCATGCCACTGTGTGACCTTAGAGAAGAACAAAAGATGGTTACTGAAAGACCTTACCAGGAATGTACACTGTCTTCCTGGAATGTCCCAGCAATACAAACTTTATGCCACAGGGCAGGGCAGGTGCAGATAATGACCAAAAATATTCAGTTATCCCTTCTGGTGATTAAGACCACACCTTGCCTGGGGCCACAAATGCCAAGAAAGGGCAGCATAGGCCTCAAATGGTTGTAAAGCAATTCATGCTGCTACCAAAATATACCTCACTAACTGCATAAAAACTGTGTGCTTGGAATTTTGGGGGTCACCTCTGCCCCAATTGCAGGATGACCTCAACATGCTGGATCAATAAACCTCATGCTTGTTGCATCAATCGCCATCTCTGTAGTTTCTGTGAGTGAGACATCCCTGAAGTAAAGCTCTTCGGGTCTTACACCACCATTTTTTTTTTCTTCTCATGATGACAATGGACTAAACCTCTGAATTGTCAGCCAGCTTTTCTTTATAAGAGTTGCATGGTCATGGTATCATGAGGCCCAACAAGTAGCTGAAAGAGTCAGATGCAAATACTTATACCCAACCAATGGACAGAAGCTGGGAACCCCTGTGGTTGAATAGGGAAAAGATGGAAGAAGCTGAGGAGGAGGGTAACCCCATAGGAAGACCAGCAGTCTCAACTGACCTGGACTCCTAACAATTCTCAGACACTGAGCCACGAACCAGGCAGCATTCACTAGCTGATATGAGAGCCATGACACATATACAGCAGAGGACTGCCTGGTCTGGCCTCAGAGAGAGAAGATGCACCTAACCCTTGAGAGATTTGAGGCTCCAGGGAGTGGGAAAGTTTGGTGGGGTGGGGACATCTTGGAGATGGGGGAAGAGGAATGGGATGAGCAACAGTTGGAAGTGGGACTGGGAGGAGGATAAGGACTGGAGTGTAAAAAAATGATATAATAATAATAATAATAATAATAATAATAATAATAATAATAATAATAATAGTAAATAAAAAGTTGCCATGATCATGATGTCTGTTCTCAGCAATAAAAGCCCTAAAAAAGATTGAAGTTGGTAGGGAGTGATGTAAGGTTATAGTAAGACTGAGTATGTTTTTGTTTAGAGGAAAGTTGACTTTAGGACTTGGATTAGGAAAGCAGATGAATGCTTTAAGTGTGGCTTAATGGGCCATACTAGTAGGGAAATCAAAGACAGTCATGCTGATGGTGAGTGGGAGTCTGGATCAAAAGGTTTCAGGAAGAAAATTAGTGTGTGGCCAAGTAACCATTCTTGTGCTATTTTGTCAAAGAATGTGGCAGTTTTCAAATGTAGCTGATTTTTATCCTGTCCAAAAAGTTTGCCTGAGGCTATATGAAGAGTCATGGATTAACAGTCATGGATGAGAAAATTTCCGGAGAGCCTAGTGTTGACTGTGTTGTTTAGTTATTAATGTGCAAACTTGTAAGATCTATGATTAATAGGAGCAAGCTGAGCAAGGAAAAGTACAAAATGTTCAGTTTGAGGCAAAGTGGAGTACTAGGAAAAAGTTTAAAGAAAAACTGGATCCTAAAAAAGAAAAAAAGGGAGTGGGGACTTCAGGAGAAGACCCTACTCAACTAAGCTTCCAACTGTGAAAAGGAAATTTAAGAGTAGGAGGGGTGGTACATGCCTTTAATTACAGCATTCTGTAGGTAGAGTCAGGAAAATCTTTGAGCTCTTGGCTAGTTCAAGTGCCAGGACAGCCAAGCGTAAGCAGTGGAAGAAAACATCAAAAATAGAAAGCTGGTAAAAATTTAATTGAGCAATGGGCCTATGTTCTAGCCTCAGCAAACAGAAGAACTTGTAAACTTTGGCCACCTGGTTCTGGTTTTGACTTTAGAGTCAAGCCTACAAGAAAGGGGCTATGGAATATCCCTTCACAACTAAGGAGAGCTACTGAGGTCAGATACATATATACCACAGATGGCAGATTCACAGGACACCCCTCAAGGAGAGCTGATAACAGGGAGTAGAAACACCCCAAGAGACAGAAGTGTGTTGCAGTCAACAAAGTTGAAAAAGTTGGAGATGTACAGAGACATTGACATCAGATGGAGCGTTTTGAATTGGCTTAGCTGATTTTTAGACTTGTTTTGTTCCAAGTTCTTTTTACTATGTCCCTTTCTTCCCTTTTGGAATGGTAATATATACTCTGTAACATTACACATTGGAAGTATAGAATCTGTGTTTTCATTTTGATTTTACAGGGAGTTACAATTAAGAGATTGCCATGAGTCTCAGGACAGACTTTGGACATTTAAACAATGTGGGGTGACTGTGATAGACGATGAATGAAGACTTTTATGTTTGGACTGAATGAATTTTTGCATTATAATATGGCTACAGGGTGTGTGTGTGTGTGTGTGTGTGTGTGTGTGTGTGTGTGTGTGTGTGTGTGTCAGGGAGTGGAATGTGTTGTTTTGAATGAAAATGACCCTCATAGACTCTAAGAAAGTAGCACTATTAGCAAGAATGGCTTTGTTGAAATAAGTATTTCTCAGAGAGGGTTCTAAGGTTTCAAGTGCTTAGTCCAGGTTCAGTGCCATTTTCTTTCTTCCAGTTGGCTACAAATCCAGAAGTAGAACTCTTAGTTCCTTCTCTAGCACCATGTCCTCCTGCACAATGCCATTCTTCCCACCATAATGGTAAATGATTAAAACTCTGAAGTTTAAGTCAGTTCAAAATAAATGGTTTTCTTTATGAGAGTTGCTTTGGACATGGTGTCTCTTCACGGCACTATAACCCAAATTATCCATTTTCTGAATGGATGTAAAGTTTGTTCTACAGGAGGAAATTTCATTCCTGGTACATCCTGATCAAAATTTCATGGCTGGGCAGGTCATAGTCCTTAGAGAAGTATCTGCTATTGTCATTTTTTAAAAAGCTTATGTTGTCAAACTGCCTTCTTTTTTTCCCACTATTTTAATAGTGTATTTCTTTTTTTATTGGCTATTTTATTTATTTACATTTCAAATGTTATCTCCTGTCCCATTTTCCACTTCAGAAACCCCCTGTCCCATGCTTCTTACCCCTCCTTCTATATGTTTATACACAAATATTTGGGCTGCTCTAAATTTTCTTCAGAAACGTGTCTTTTCACTGTTGACAGCAGACAGTGATGAGATGCATAATTGACTAAAGTGTGGAGAATTAAATATTTGATGGTTAGCTCTAAATGTAATATATTATCAATCCCTCTCCAAGGTTCAGGGAAAATCATGAACGGGGAGGAAGACAGAGTGTAAGAGCTGGAGGATGAGGAAGAGTGCTGTAAAATGCAGACTTCTGGACTCAGCATGGGTACCAAACTTGTAAGCTCACAGCATCTAACACAAAAAATGTCAAACAATTCTCCAGCACTCATGGAGTCATGGAGGTGATGATTTCTAGGCTCTCCTTACCCTTACCAAAGAATTATTTGAAACGGATAGATGATCAATGAAGACCAATATTTCTTTTCTTTTCCTTCCTTCCTTCCTTCCTTCCTTCCTTCCTTCCTTCCTTCCTTCCTTCCTTTCTTTCTTTCTTTCTTTCTTTCTTTCTTTCTTTCTTTTTTTTTTGCCAGGGTTCAGCCTCCACAAGAGTCAGGGGTCATCAAGGACTAAAGATACCTGGTAGGTGGCTAAGAAAACACACAATTGAGATACAAACAAAAGGCTGTTCTTTTTTGCCATGAGAGCCCCTGAACTCGGGAGTCATGATACTCATGTAGACTTGACTCAGCCCCAGTCTTTTATTGAATTCATACCAGGAAGTTGAATTACAAAGTACATAGGTGGGTGGGTAAATGCTTTTCTATTTTCCTGTGCCAATATTTTCTTGTGATACAGAGAATTACAAATTTAGAACAGGAAAAAAAGGGATCTATACAATCTCAAACATAAAAATTTTACAGCAAACACAATTTTTTTTTTTATATCACCAGTGTCTGGTGAGGTCAGGGGCAGCAATATTGTGGTTACAAAATCAGTATCTTTCAGATATGTGTGAGACAATATGGTTTTATAAAAGGGCAAACCTGCATATGGCTAACCCTGTAGTCTTTGTATTTTTAGACCTCATCTGTCTGTCTACACAAATATCCTCACTTAACCTATATGGAGAATTCCTAGGGGGGCTGCTACCATTGCCTCTAAACCCAAGGAACCCATTGCTAACTTTCTGGGAAATATCTGTATGTTATTCCATCCTCAGTTTTATAATAAATATGTCCTGTTTTTATTATATAGAATTGAGACAAAGATTTGGGAAAACAGTTGTAGATTTACTCATATCTGCCCATGACTCTAGGTTACTTTCATTTCTACGTTGAGCGAGTGACCCTAACATACATTTCTCTTGAATTCATGAACAACCTTCACTTAAATATTATTACTAACATCTAGTTTCTGAATATCAAGCAGGCTTCTACTTCTATGTCTTTCCAGGTCACCAAATACTAGTTTAATCATGGAAGGAAGAAAGAGAAGGAACAGTAAATAGATAAGGAAATTGATAAGTACTAACAATAATTGCAGAAATGACATCACGAGGTGCTTGAGCCAAAGAAGCAGGCCTCGGGGCCTCTCAGTATTCATATTGAGGCCCACAAGAAACCATGCTGTGAAACACAGTACCTCCAGCAGGTGTTTCTTCCTTGTCATCAGGGGTCCCAGGCATCTGGAGCTTAATGGAGACAGGAGGTGTCTCCAACAATTTTTTAATGGTTGGCCACTGATAGGCTTCCCATGCTTCAGTGGATGGCCCAACCCACCAATCCATGCACATATGGGCAGCACTGAGATGGAAGATTTTGGATATGTCAGCTGATACAAAGTCATGTGGTGTTTTGCTAAGACAGACTCACATGATATTTTACTGAGGCAAGACCTGTGGGAGGATATGTGCTATTTGGAGAGAGTATAAATAGAACTCAATGGACAGTGAGGGCATGTTTCCATATCTTTGTAATATTTTCTTGGTCTTGTGTCTTTGTCTTTTTTTGATCTTTACTTCACTAAGAAAGTCACATTAGAGAACTTTTCTTGGCATCTCTCTTGGCCTTGGTCCCTCTTGTTGACTCGTGCCAAGTCAGTGGAAGCCTGGCTGTTTCTATTAGATTGAACTATTGTTAGTGATTTGTGTTTGGCATTTTGACACTACTGAACTGGATTGTTGGTATCTTGACTAAGATTAGAATTGCCCCAAGGAACTAATTATAGAAAGGTCTACATCTCCTTGTCTTATTTCCTATCTTTTCCCCCCTACCTTTGGACTGTGGACTAGAAGCATTTTAGGATACTTATTGAAACTAGTTTTTAAAAAATTAAAGACTACATAGTACTAATTGTACTTAGTGAGTCAGAGATAGGTAGATAGATAGATAGATAGATAGATAGATAGATAGATAGATGTAGATAAAAGAAATAAAGTTGAGAGAGGGGATTTGGGGAAGATTATGGGAAAGAATACAATGATATTTCATTATATACATTATGCAATTGACAAACAATAATTAACTAGAAAACATATATTGACACTCTGTCTATGTCATCCTTATTTTTTCTCTTCTTTGCACAAAACACATTTTAGTTTTTTCTAATTTTTGTCTTTTTTCCTTTACTTTTTGTTTATTCTTCCACATGTTGCATCTTGCCTCTGAACTGCTACCATGTAGATCAATAAGGTGTCCTATGATGAGAAATCCAATTAACACCTTTGTTTTCATTTTATTTGCTTTTCCAGCATCATTTCAGGTGACTGGCTTCTTTGTTCTTCTGGAAATGTCTCTTTCCATGCATCACATTTGGCAGCTACTTTCAAGTGAATCCATTTAACTTAAATTCAAACATGTACCTCTTCCTTAATGTTGAATCCACCTTCACACCACTTTACAGATATAAGGATTTAAGTAAAACCAATAAAATCTACTACTTACTCCATAATTTGTAATTGAGGAAATGACAAGAATATGAATTGTTTTTGATTGTGTAACATGATTACGTACTCATGTGAATTTGCAGTAGGTTTGATTTGCACATCTGGTGCTCAGGCAGAAAAAAATGAAATCAGGATGCAATAAGCAGACGTCACACAGATCTCCAAGTCTTTTCTTATTTTCTTCCCGCTATTTTTCTGGTCCCCTCACTGATTCTTTTCTCCATTTCCATATTGTGCCTCTTTCTTCTTTTTTCTCTTTTCAATTTTCCTTCTCCTCTCTTATTAAGCCTTTTACATTGTGAATGATATGGTTCCAAAGTGAGGAAAAGGCAGCTTTAGAGATGGAACCCCCTGTTAGGAACCAAGACATGGCTGTGCATAGTTCATCCCTGGAAATCCATTAACCCTGTTTTGTATATGATCACCATTTGCAAGTGTATATTCATGGACTATTTCATAACACACTTTAGGTAAAAAGTCACTCATTTGTTCATTAACTCATTAATTTATTCTAGTCTAAAAACTGGTAGCTACCTCATAAGTATGAAATGTTCAGTTATATTTGAAGTAGATAAAACATATGACTTGAAGCTTTTTATCTTGAGTATTTAAGATATGGCTGATAAATATACCTTTAAGAAGATACGAGCAATATTACTAACATTATTTAACACTATGCCTAGTGAAATGTTCATGCATAAATTATATCATAAACTAGAGATTTTTTACGAGTTTTGTGTGTTTGTGTCTGTGTGAGATAAATGAAGAAGTTAAAACTTGAATAATATTTTTAATATACCATAACTATTGAATAAAAAAGTATCTATGGTACCTCAGTTCTTTGACCTTTAAACTTAGACTTCTTGAATCATACTACATCATATACCATGATAGTGTAGCAATTGATAGTTTAACAGGATATGGTTAAATGTTTGAGATGCTAAGTTTTAAAACAAGCAAATAACTTTGGCTACAGCTTTCATATGTGGACTCATTGGAGTACATACAAGCATTTAGTACATGTTCTTTTATTGTCTCTATAATATCACCCTCCTTGGAAAGTGCTGACTAATTTTTAGTCATTAGTATTAGTCATTAGTATTAATCATTAATATTAGTAACATTCAAATAGGCTTTGAAAATTTTGTTTCTTTTGCTGTAACTTTATAAGCATAATTTTTGTTTTTAACTTATCTGAAGCTTTATTTACTCTGTTGAAAATATATAGCCTGGAGATTATGTATTAGTTAACTATGGTTGTGTCATTTAGTTCAAGAGAAATTGTATTTGCTTTAAATTTTTGAGGCCGTATGTCAGATCAAATAGGGATTTATTCTCTCTGGGGGCTATGAAATTGAAAACATCATTTCCTCACAATTCATGGATGTTAATATTTCATTGGTTTACAACCATATCATCCAGTCATCAAAGACAACATGTTCAAATCTCTCCACCTACATTCATCTTGACTTCTCTTGTGTAATATATCCCCTCCCCCCTCTCTCTGTCTCTACCTCTGTCTTATAATGACATCATGATTGCATTTTGTATACACTGGATAATTTTCACATTTCAAGAATCCCAATATGGTCACATTTGCAAAGGTATCTCTTTTTCCCAAAAATATACTAGTTACAAATTCAAGTGTCAGGACAAAGTGCAGAAGGTTTCCCAGGATTAAAATTTCAAATATGGATATTGTAAGAGTCCAGATACATATGTAGCAGAGGATGAACTTGCCTGACAGCAATGGGAGGAGAGGTCCTTGTCCTGAGGAGGTTTGATGCCCTAATGTAAGGGGATGCTGGAACAGTGGGGCAAGAGAGTGTGGGTGGGTGGGGGAGCACCCTCATACAGGCAAAGAGGAGGGGGAGGGCAGATGTGGGGTAGGGGTTGGTAGAGGGGTATTCAGGAAGTGGGATATCATGGGTGCAGGGTTGGTGGAGAGGGTAACTGGGATATCATTTGAGATGTAATGAATGGAATGATTACTAAAAATAAAAAATAAAGAAATGGGAAAAAAGAGTGACACACTTCTGGATACAATTGAAGATGAAATAAAATGAATAAAAATAAAAGTTATAGGAGCCCATTACATCCTTTTGGAATGCTATTAGGTCTATTTTCATTTGATGAAATAAAGGTTAGTAACATTATACTGAAGAAAATTATTCTAGTAAAACATAAACAGCTCAGAAAACTAGAGGTTTGAATGGATTCCGTGTTATTTGTGCTTCTTATCATACATAGAATCCCAGCTCTGTGATTCCTCAACTATGGTGCTCAGGTTGTTACAGTAGTCAGTGTATGAATCAGTACTAGTTGTTCTAAATAGGATAATAAATTATGATTTCTAATTTGTTCTAAAAATTTATTTCAAGAATGGCATACTATTTAATATATCATTTTAACAAGTCTGGGTATTTTATCCTTTTGGATAGAAGCACTATTAAGATTAATAATACATGTTAAGTACTAATATGTACATATGAAAACAACACCAATTCAATACATTATAAATATAAAATAAATTACTCATGTAACACACACACACACACTCATTTGTGGTATAATGAGAATTGCCTCCATAGGCTCATATATTTGCATGCTTAGTTTCCAGCATTAGATTTGAAAGTATCATTTTCTTGTTAGAGGTCTGTCACTGGGAGCGATTTTTGAGTATTCACAAGCCTATACCAGGCTCAGCCTCATTCTCTTTCTCTGCTGCCTGCTAATCAGGATGTAGCCCTCGGCTGCTTCTCCAGCACCCTGCCTGCCTACCTGCCATCATGCTTTCACCCATGATCATAATGAAGTAAGCCTCTGGAACAATAAGGAAGCCCCAATATTTTCTTTTGTAAGAGTTGTATAGAGATAGAAATAGTAAGACAATATATAAATATTTTTATACATATACATAAATTCACAAGCAAACTACACAGACAAACATTTTCTTCAGTGATAGGCCATCTTAGTCATGCCATCGCCATCTGAGGTTGTGCAAATATACTTTGTAAGTTTGCCACATGGCAAAATTGCTTAATGGCACATGTCTTAGGAAGGATCATCCTGGATAAATGTGAAGAAGAAGAAGAAAGGAAGCATGAGAATGTGTCAGCAAGAAGAAAACTATATTAAGGCACATCTCACTTTCCTAAATGTAAATTAGACTAAATACACTATTAATTTTAACAATTTAGATGAATAGGTCAAATTTTACTTTTGCAGTATCTTCAGGTTTTATTTCACTGTAATTTAACCTCATAGTTAATGATGTTTAAAGTTGCTCATGTAAGCAATATATAAATATAAGCATACTTTTCCTTTCATGTCAGCTTAGAAGACACAGTTTAATGGAATTGGCATCTCATATACATACATCCCTGCCTTTGCCACCACTCGAAAACTTTTGCAAACATCTTGCACAGGTTTTGAAAACCTATCCCATTTATCAGTTATGGCTTCAGAAATGGAGTCTGTTGTGAAAAGTAAACTTACATATACTTTTATCAATCTACATATTATTATAAGGGCTAACTACCATTTATAAATGTTTTAATATTATAATCTTTTTAACAATTCCAACTTTTAAAAGTTATTTTCTTAATGACAAAACCTTACTAGCTTACTTTTTGAAGAAGATTATAAAAGTAATATTTGTAATGAATTCTGGTATTTTTCTCCTACATTCAGTGGTAGTAAATAAATACTTGCATCTCTTTGCTTCCTGTTTTTATTGATATCATCATATTTCTTTAAACATTTACTGTATTTAATTCTATTATTACAGTGCTTAAAACAATCCAGTGAAGAAAATAACCTATAAAATAGGCATCAGATGGGATATAAGGTGACTCTCTGTTAAAGGAACACCTTTTTATATTGAAAAAGATTCTTCTCTCATATACAATACATTTTAAGCAGTTTCCCCTTCCTCTAGACCTTCTCGCTCCCTGCCACATCACTCTTTACCAGATCCACCCCTCTTCTATCTCCCTTCAGAAAAGAGCAGGTCTCCAAGGGGCAATAATGTAACACAACAAGGCATGATAAAATAAGACAAGACAAATGCCCTCATATTTCGCCTGAGCAAGACAACCCAATAGGAGGAAAGGAGTCCCAAGAACAGGCAAAGGAGTCCGAGATACACCTGCTCCCACTGTTAGGAATCCCATAAAACACAAAGCTAACAGCTGTAAAATACACAAGCTTTGGCTAATATTTGGCTGCGAGACTCTGTATCTGCTCCCATCAGACGGGCACAGTAGCTCTAGTCTCTTTGATGATGGTTATGCTAGACTCTGGTTTCAGCATATTCTGCCGGCATGAAATGCTCCCCAATTCCAGTGTTCTCTTCATCTGTCCCATCCCCAACCTAATTCCTCCTGTTTTCGTCTCACCTGACCAGAGTCCACCTATGATATCTATTCTATTTTCCCTATCCAGGGATACTCTTACATTTCCCTTTAAGCCTTCCTTGTTATTTAGCTGCTCTGGGCCTATAGATTGTAATGTGATTATGTGTTGAGGTAAATCTCCAACTCAAATATGTCCCAACAATGAAAACACAACTCAATTAATATGAATACAAGCTGTACACCTAGATTGGGCAGATGTACCACTACACTACCACCTTCCTCATTTATGAGATCCCTTATAACTTGTGGTTTCTCCAGGCCACGTGCTTCTGCTCTGCTTTTCTTCAACCTCCTCCTCTGTCTCCCCATCTCTCACCCACTCCTCCTTCTTTTAACAATTTTCATCTCCCTTTCACTGTGCAATCACTGGCTATAGCCTTTATTTTACAAATTAAAGTGGGAAGAAGTTTTATAGGAAATCACCTGAGTGCTGACTCATTCTGCTTTCTTAGCCCTTCACTAGGGATAGGAATTAGTATCAAATTAAAAATAGCCCCAGAGCTATCCCCAACACTTATTCTTTAATTTACAGCTTGTATGTACTTATAAGAGAGTGAATATTATCTTTTTCTTTCTGGGCCTGGGTAACCTCATTCTTGATTTTTTTCTAGTTCTATCAATTTGCCTGCAAATTTCATGATGTCATTTTTTTAAGTCAAGTAATACTCCATTGTGTAAATGTGCCCCATTTATTTATCTACTCATTTTTAAATCTATTCCTTGGTTGAAGGACACCTGGGTTGTTTTCAGTTTCTGGCTACTTTGAATATAGCTGATATGAGCATGATTAAGCAAGTGTTGTTGTGGTAGGATGGAGTATCCTTTGGTTGTATGCCCAGGAAGTGGTATGGCAGGGTCTTGAGTTACATCTATTTCCAATTTTCTAAGAAACTTCCATATTCATTTCCAAAGTGGCTGTATAAGTTCAAACTCCTACCAGAAGTGGAAGAATATTCTCCTTGCTCCATATCCACATCAGCATGAGCTGTCATTTGTGTTTTCTATCTTAGACATTCTGACAGGTATAAAATGGAATCTCAGAGTTGTTTTGATTTGAATTTCCTTGATGGATAAGGATATTAAATGTTTAAGTGTTTCTTGTCCATTTGAGCTTCCTTTGTTGAGAGATTTTGTAGATCTGACCTCATTTTAAGTTGCATTATTTAGTTTATTGTTGAGTAGTTTCTTGAATGTGTTATATATTTTGAATAATAGTCCTCTGCCAGATGTAGTTGGTTGTAAATATATATTTTATTTGCTTGATATAACTGTCACCTCAGAGGCTTACTGCTGAATGAACTCACCCTTTATAGCTTCTTCTGACCTCTTGGTGGTTGGGTCAGCTTCTCTGTCTGAAACTACTCTCCAAGCTGACTGATTCAAACTTGCTTCTCTCAATTTCTGCCTGAATTGCTCTGCTTGGCCTCAAACTAACTCCTGCAATTTATTCTAATCTTCTGTCTCCTTCTTATTCTCTAGTTTCAAGTATTTCAGCTCCAGTGCATTGCACTCACTAGTCTGACTCCCAACTGACTGACTCTCCCTGCGCTGCTTTTAAGTATCCACCCTTTCCAGCCTGTTCTGTGATTTGGGCATATCCTATCTCTGACTCATTCTGTGTTTTCTGATTTATTACTTTGTATCCCCCTCAATTAGATGTTGCTTTCAAATATGGCTGCTTCCTTCTAAAAACCAATTTTACCTTAAAGTTATACACTAGGGGAATGTTTGTATTCCAACCAGAGGGGTTAAAAGATATGTGGTAAATCTGTAGTCACATAGACAGAAAGTTTTAGGGAATCTCCTTCAATTCTATTGTTCTTAAGTTTGATCTTTTCCTAGTGTCCCAGATTTCCTGCATATTTTGTGTCAGGTTTTTCTTTTTCTTTTTTCTTTTTTCTTTTTTTTTGTCCATTTACATTTTCTTTGTTAAATGCACCTATTTCTTCTATTGTATCGTTAATATCTGAGATTTTCTCTCCCATTTTTTTGTATTCTGTTGGAGTTTCTCTGTGCCTGTAGTATCTGTCCATTTACCTAGATGTCCCATCTCCAGAATTCCTCAGTTTATGCCTTCTTTACTGATTCTATATCTATCTTCAGATCTTGAACAGCTTTTTAAAAAACTATTCATTTGTTTGTTTGTTTGTTGGTTGGTTGGTTGGTTTTCTATTACATTCTGTAATAGAATTATTGATTTCCTCCAATTTATTATGGGGCTTTCCTCAATTTCTCTAACAGATTTATTCATTTCTTAAGGACCTCAATTATCTCTAAAAAGTTGGTTTCATGGTTGTTTTCATGTACTTAAGTGTGTTAGGCAGCAGTGTGATTGGATGGCTGGGCTCTGTTTGAGACATATTATCTTACTTGTTGCTAATGATGTTCTTATACTGGTTGGTATCTAGGTATCTGGATTTGGAATAATCATAGATCTAGGTGCTGATTTCTGGGTTTGTCTTTGTTGGATGGATGTTTTCTTCTTTGGTTTTCATTGTCTCTCTGGTCTTCTGGATAAAATGCTTTGTGATTGAGAAGAGGGTCTCTACCACATTTGGGGATTGGACTCCTGATAATCTGGATGGCCTCTGGCCAAGCAGGACATTTCTGCTAATGTTGGGGGCTAGAGTTCTGGTGATGTACATGGAGGTCCTCTGGAGTTCAGGATGTAAGCCTGGTCTCTGGTTCAGTAGAAAATGTCTGCCTGGTTTTCAGGGAGCTGGACTGGCTTCTGGGATTCAGGGAGATGGCCTGATCTCTGGTTGGGTAGCCTTCCACCATAAGTGTGGGCCAGGATATAATGACCAGGAGAGGAAGGGAGTTGGAGTTTTTCTGTGCAGGCATGGGCAGGGTTTAGGGGATTTTTACCTGGGGTTCAGGATGCTGGTCTGGCATCTGGTGGGTTGGAGGATTCTTCCAGAGGATGTGTCAAACAGAGTATGGTCAAGGTGACTCACTTTAATGAAATATTTTAAGGAAAATATACTCATATGAAGCCCATATAATTTATGAATGCAAATAAAAGAATAATATAATAAAATTATTATACAAAACTAGTCTTAATTATTCTAACAGTAACCCAATATATAAATTGTAAAATTATTACCTCAATAGAGACAGTTAAATATATATAGTTTGAAGAGAATAGAATAACATTTGGAAAACAGAATAAAACATTAAATGAAGGAAATTTTTTGCCATTTAAAGAGGCAATTGAAAGTGTTGCAAAGCAACTTTTAATTATAAAATACCTGTTTCCTTTTTAAATTATATGCCTTATTATTTTGATAATAACAATACAATGTAAAGGAACAAAAGAATTATTTAACCCATTATGTTAAAATTATAGATCTTTTGACCTATAAGAGCTGAAGTAATTTTCTATGAACACATGCTAAACTGCAGGTAGCTCTTTCCTGTGGACACTTGATGGATTATTACACTTCAGGTAGAAAATATACTCTAAGAAAAGCTGCAGTACTATAGAGGCCCTCTGCAGGAATAAATATGAAATGTGGCTTTATGTTATGGTTGTCCCTTTTGGCTATGATTCATTTTTCAGTGCCTGACTACAGTAGTTTCTAGAAATGGCTATAGATACTGGTTAAATTTTGATATGCATCATATCCTATTGATCCACTTGAATATGAATGTTTTAATTACTTCATTGGAAAGCATTGGAACATTTTTGCTGTATTGTCTTGCTCTGAATAAGACTCCTAGCTCTGCTAATTCTTGGCTCTGACTGTTAAAGAGCCATCACTTCTTGGTTTGCAGCCTGAAATAATATGTTACATAAATAACTTCATTGTGGGCTAGTTCTCTAAGCTTGATGTGGTGCCACTATTCATTAATGTCATCTAGCTGAGCAGCTCTGCCAAGAATATGCAGTGCTATTCTTCCTCAGAAATGAAAGTGACCGTGGCAGGGTTAAACAGCTAGATACAGGTGATGTACCATTACAGCTAAGGCCATGTGTACCCATTAGAATAAAACTACTATTTTTGGGTTTGTTTTGTGACCTTTTTAGTGTATTGCGGCATATCTGTGTAATCACTGGACTGAAGGGATATGAAAGATGGAATGAAGGAGGTTGGTAAGGATGGGTAGAAGATAAAAGAGCATGAGGAATAAGAGGGTAATGAGAAAATATTATATACATGTATGAAATTGTCTACTGACAAATTTAAACAAAAATATAGTTTAAAAACAACTGTTTTAACACTTTGGTGAATAACACAAGGTCCTCTTGGCCTCCTAGTCTTAGTGACATAGCAACCTTCAAAGTCCTCTAAAATTATTTCACATATAACTGCATGCTGTAATTATTTTCTATCATATCCAGGATTCTGTCATGAATTAAGACTTGTTTGATGAACACACACTTGTATTATATCAAGTAGAGGTCATATTTCTTCAACTTGTCACTATGCACTATAGGCATGCTATGTAAACAGAAAATCCTACAACTCCATGTAGCTCATCTCTATGTAAGGTATGGAGCCTTATACTGTGAGTGGGAAGGAAGCCAGTTTGTTCTTGGCTACAACTTACTGGATGAATGCACAATGTGTGAGGTGAATTATAGTTCAAGGAAGTCCAAGCATTTCTCAGGTGGATTCATGCAAAACTCTGCCCAGAATAGAACTCTGTAGGGACTATAAATAAACTTCCCAAATGGGAGTCATTTAGGACTATTGGAAAACATAGCAAAGAAAACTGAATTTTCTCTGGCTGCCCAGGAATACTTTTTGTTCTTCATTGTCAGTTTATTTAACACCGAGAAGCATATGGTAAAAAGAAACTTGAATACACATTCATTTATCATTGTGATAAATTGTTTTGTAAAGTATGTTATCTTTACCCTGGGATAATCTCAATTACATATCTAAGAAACAATATTTGCAATTAAGTCACCAGCCAAAAGGAGGAAGTGTTTATGAAGATATTAGGTATCTGCTGAGATACACAGACATGATCTTGCTTTTCCCCTTAATTTTAGCTCCCCCTAGATTTAAGGGTATTCTTAAATTACAGGTATGATCTAGAGAAACAGTACAATTATTATATTCTGGAATATTTGGGAAGCCCAATAAAACTGTATGGTTTCACTGATATTAGTTGATTTTGAAGAGTTTATCCATGTATTTCCTTTATTATATTGCTTTAGACAAGAGTGAATAAATGATACCTCAAATATGTAACAGTTCCAAATGTACACAATTCTTTGTTGAGGAACTTCTTTATGAAAATATTGTTTTAGGCTTCTGTGTTGTCATATAAACATTTAAATAATAGCAAATAAGGAAGAAACGCTTGTTATTTAATTCCAGTAATTTATTATTACCATTAATTGATCTAATAGTGACAACATACTTTTAAATAATCATTTTACAAAATAATAATGAGTGTTTATGTATAAATTAGAAATAAAAGCATCTTATAATTCTGGAATAGTAGATTTCAGAATAAATAATGAAAGTCTAATTTAAAAAAAAAATTGTTTTTGAATTTGTAGGGATAGTACTTAGTTAAAAGCTCTTCTTCCAGAGGCCCCAAGGTCTCTTTCTAGGTCTATGCTGGGAAGGTCACAACAATATGAAACTCCAGGGAATCAGAGATATCCTTATGGCCTCTGAAGATATAACACTTACTACATACACACACAAACACACACACATGCGTGCACACACACAAAACATACACACAGACATACATGCATTCATATACACACAGAAACACACACAACACATACACACAGAGATATGGAGATAGAGAATAGAGAGAGAAAAATTCACATGATACACACAAAGACACAAAAGAACACAAAACACATAAACGAACACTCATCTTTATAATACAATCATAAATCTTCAGATAATATATGTATACCACACTGACCAATTCCCTTTATCTCTCATGAATCCAGTCCCTCATTAGCCTTCATAAAACCTAATATCATCTATTTTCTTATCTGTCATTCTGAACTAAACAAAATATTTCTTCTTAAAAGAGAAATTCTGAAACAGGCTGAGAAAGAAATTGGGAAAACAACACCCTTCACAATGGTCACAAATAATATAAAATACCTTGGTGTGACTCTAAAAAAGTGAAAGATCTGTGTGCCAAGAACTTCAAGTCTTTGAAGGAAGAAATCGAAAATCTCAGAAGATGGAAAGATCTCCCATGCTCATGGATTGACAGGATTAATATAGTAAAAATGTCCATCTTGCCGAAAGCAATCTACAGATTCAATGCAAACCACATCAAAATTCCAACTCAATTCTTCACAGAGTTAGAAAGATCAATTTGCAAATTCAGTTGGAATAACAACAAACCTAGGATATTGAAAACTTATTTTCAACAATAAAAAGAACTTCTGGTGGAATCACTATCCCCAATCTCAAGCTCTACTACAGAGCAATTGTGACAAAAACTTCATTGTACTCGTACAGTGACAAGCAGGTAGATCAATGGAGTAGAATTGAAGACCCAGAAATGAACCACACACCTATTGTCATTTGATTTTGACAAAGAAGCTAAAACCATCCAGTGGAAAAAAGACAGCATTTTCAACGAATGATGCTGGCTCAACTGGCGTTTAGCATGTAGAAGAAGGAAAATTGATCCAATCCTAGCTCCTTGTACAAAGCTCAAGCCCAAGTGGATCAAAGACCTCCACATAAAACGAGAGATACTGAAACTAATAGAAAAGAAAGTGGGGAAGAGCCTGTAGCACATGGGCACAGGGGAAAAAAATCCTGAACAGAACACCAATAGCTTATGCTCTAAGATCAAATGGGACCTCATAAAATTGCAAAGCTTCTGTAAGGCAAAGGACACTGTCAAGAGGACAAAGCAGCAACCAACAGATTGGAAAAGATCTTTACCAATCCTACATCCTAATATCCAATATATACAAAGAACTCAAGAAGTTAAACTCCAAATAACCATATTAAAAAATGGGGTACAGAGCTAAATAAGGAATTCACAACTGAGGAATACTGAATGGCTGAGAAGCACCTAAAGAAATGTTCAACCTGTAAATCAAAACAACTCTGAGATTCCACCTCACACCAGTCAGAATGGCTAAGATCAAAAACTCAGGTGACAACAGATGCTGGCATGGTTTTGGGAATGAGGAAAACTCCCTCATTGCTGGTAGGATTACAATCTGGAAATCACTTTGGTGGTTCCTCAGAAAAACTGGACATAGTACTACCTGAGGATCCAGCAATACCACTCCTGAGCATATACCCAGAAGATATGCTAGACACATAGAACATGTGTCTATGTAATAAAGACACATGTTCCCTATGTTCATAGCAGCCTTATTTATAATAGTCAGAAGCTGGAAAGAACCCAAATGTCCCTCAACAGAGGAATGGATACAGAAATTGTGGTACATTTACACAATGGAGTTCTACTAGCTATTAATAACAATGACTATAAAATTATTAGGTAAATGGATGGATCTGAAGAATATCATCCTGAGTGAGGTAACCCAGTCACAAAAGAACAGACATAGTATGCACTCACTGATAAGTGGATATTAGCCCAGAACACAAACCATATGAAACTGAAGAAGGAAGACCAAAGTGTGGATACTTCGATCCTTCTTAGAAGGGGGAACAAAATGCCCAGGGAAGGAGTTACTGAGACAAATTGTGGGGCAGAGACTGAAGGAATAGCAATCCAGAGACTGCCCTACCTGGGGATCCATCCCATATACAATTACCAAACCCAGACACTATTGTGGATGCCAACAAGTGCTTGCTGATGGGAGCCTGATATAGCTGTCTCCTGAGAGGCTATGCCAATGCCTGACAAATACAGAAGTGGATGCTCACAGTCATCCATTGGACTGAGCACAGAGTCCCCAATGAAGGAGCTAGAGAAAGGTTCCAAGGAGCTGAAGGGTTTGCAGCCCTATAGGAGGAAGAGCAATATGAACTAACCAGTACCCCCAGAGCTCTCAGGGACTAAACTGCCAACCAAAGAGTGCACATGGTGGGGCTCATAGCTCCAGCTGCATGTGTATCAGAGGATGGCATAGTTGATCGTCAATGGGAGGAGAGGCCCTTAGTCCTGTGAAGGCTCTATGCCCCAGTGTAGGGGAATGCCAGGGCTAGGAAGCAAGAGAGGGTGGGTTGGTGAGCAGGGTAAGGGGGGTCAAGAATAGGAGGATTTTGTAGGGGGAATGAGGAAAGGGGAGAACATTTGAAATGTAAATAAAGAAAATACCTAATTAAAAAAATAGAAATTCTGACCACTAATTTGTACCACTTTCTTGTTTCTATCAACCATTTATGAGGATTATTCCTAAAACTATTTGTGAACATTTGTGTTTTTTTTTACAACAAGTTATAGCATAGAGTATAATAGAGTAAGAGGAAATTTATATGTATACTCAGTTTTATATGCTCCTGTCCATTATTATGTAATCTTCTGCATGTATACATTATAAAACCTTTGTAGACATTGAAAGAACCGCATGCATTTGTGCTGTTGTCTCCAGTTCTTAAATAGTCAGCACATGGATTAGTCTTCTATTCTGTTATTATCATCTGGCACATCACTACTTTGAAATTTAGATTGCTGTCTCCATGATGCATCTAAATGTCCATTTGTCCTATACTGTGCTATGGCTTTAGAATTCTGATCTTGTAAATTTTTTTTTTTTACAGTACCGAATAGAGTTTATTTAGGCCATCAGGAGGGGAGTTAAGAGGGTAGTAGAGGCAAAGAAAGGCAGAGAGAGAAGGAGAAAGTAGAGAAGTAGAGGTTGGCCATGACCACCTGGAGAGAAGGGGGAAGAGAAGAGAGAAGTGAAGAGGCCAAGGAGCCAAAGTTGTTGTTAATGACAACTTTTTATTTGGAATACTAGTTTTAGAATGGACAATTTGTTTTACTTTTAACCAGAGATCCGACTCTCTCAAATGTAGTTGAGTTTATATATCTTCCATGAAGCTACATCACATTAATAAAATATATTCAGATATATTATTACAGTTTTTATCTAACCTAAGTGGACTTGTTTTATTTGGTTTTCATGCAAAACTTCATTCTTTGTGATAAACTCGTATGGATTTGGACAAATTTACGGTGCAGTTTTCTGTAAATATTTAAAAATGAGCCTACATTTAATATGAAAGAATAGCCTTCAATAATGTAATGATTTTAAGAATTAACTGTGACTTACTCATTCATCACACCGCACATATTTGCTAATTAATTATTTTATTTATCCCAAACGTTGCTCCCAATCCACATCCTCTGAGAGGATGGCCTCCCAGGTATCCCCTCACCCTGGAGCATCACCTCTCTATAGGATTCGGGACATTCTCTCTCACTGAGGCCAGACAAGTCAACCCTCTGCTACATATGTACCAGTGGCCTGGGACCAACCCATGTATGATCTTTGTTTGGTGGCTCAGTCTCTGGGAGCTCCCAAGGACCCAGGTTAGTTGACACTGTTGGTCTTCCTATGGGGTTTTATCTCCTTCAGTATCTTAAAATCTTTCCCCTAAAACTCTTCATAGTAGTTCTAGACCTCTGTGCAATGCTTGGTCGTGAGGCTTTGCCTCTGTCTCAGACAGCTGCGGTAGAGCCTCTCTAGGGAAAGCCATGCTAGGCTCCTGTCTCTAAGCATAATAGAGCATCATTAAGAGTGTCAGGAATTGGTTCTTGCCAGCCCTTTTTATTATACTCATTACTTTAACTGTCTCCTGAGAGGTTCTGCCAGAGCCTGACATGTACAGAGGTGGATGCTCGCTGTCAACCATTGAACTGATCTCAGGGTCCGCAATGGAGGAGTTAGAGAACGGACTGAAGGAACTGAAGGGGTTTGCGAACCCATAGGAAAAACCGTATCAACCAACCGGAGCTTCCAGGGTCTAAATCACCATCCAAGAAGTACACGAGTCCCAAAGTACACCCATCATGGCTCCAGCCTTATATGTAGCAGAGGATGGCCTTGTCGGGCAACAATGGGAAAAGAGGCCCTGGGTCCCGTGAAGGCTTGAATACAAGAGGTAGGAGTGGGTAAATGGGTGGGGGAACACCCTCATAGAAGCAGGAGGAGGGGGATGGGATAGAGTTTTTTGTATATACAGAAGCAATATATTTGCCTATGGGGGTCATTTCTGGAACCAACCTTTAAAATAATTATTGTTTTTGAATGTTATCAAATCTTTTTTCAAAATATGTATTAAAATGATGCATTATACATTTTAAAATAACAATCAAATCATACTAAATTATATCACAATTATATATACAAATGGTAGAAGATTTTTTTTACTTTTATTTTATTTTTTATTAGATATTTTCTTTATTTACATTTCAAATGATATCTCCTTTCCTGGTTTCCCCTCTTGGAAAAAAAAAAAAGCCCTGTTCCATGTTCCATCCCCTTTCCCTCTGCTCACCAACCCACCCTCTCCAGGTTTGCAGCCCCTTAGAACAAACAACAATATGAACTAACTAGTACCCTTAGAGCTCCCAGAGACTAAACAGTCAACTAAAGAGTATACATGGTAGCACTCATGGCTCTGTGTACCAGAGGATGGCCTAGTCATCAATGGGAGGAGAGGCCCTTGGTCCTATGAAAGTTCTAAAATAACTATTTTTAAAAACTAAATTAACTTCTTTTATGTGAAGTTATTTTGGGATGCTTATTCTATCTTATCTTACATAGAAATTATTTACTGACATAATTGTTTACCATCTATTTTTCTTTAATAATATATTTGTAGCTGTACTTAAATGCTTTGACATGAAAAATAATTGGAATCCTCCTAC
This sequence comes from Mastomys coucha, assembly GCF_008632895.1. Classification (NCBI taxonomy): domain Eukaryota; kingdom Metazoa; phylum Chordata; class Mammalia; order Rodentia; family Muridae; genus Mastomys; species Mastomys coucha. Next base: position 11,319,346 of record NW_022196900.1, read on the forward strand.
TGTATTCTTTACTTCATATTACTACTCTATGATTTAAGTTTTTCAATGAACTTTCTTAATCAATTTTGTTAATAACTATAAAATTTTGGCTGAAATTTATTTGGCTTGCACAGATCAAAATGGGAAGAATTGATATGTTTACAATGTTGTAACTATTCCAGTCTGCCCTTACAAGTTTTTCAGTATCTTCTAGTCTTTTTAAAATGATTTTATTTATATTTCAGCCATTGCCCAACCCCATGTTTCCCACCTCCCACAGTTCCTCATCCCACTCTTCTTCCCCTTGCCTCCAAGAGGGTGATTCTATCTCCCTCCACAGCAGGCCTCTCCCCCCACCCCCATGCCTCAGGCCTCTCAAGGATTAGGCGCATCTTCTCCCACTGAGGCCAGACCAGGCAGTCTTCTGTTATATACATGGGCCAGGAGTCACGGACCAGCCCATGTATATTACCTGGTTGGTGACTCAGTTGTTGGGACCTCCCTGATACCCGGGTAGTTGAGACTGTTGGTCTTCCTATGGGGTTGCTTTCTCTAAATTTTTTTTGAAATCTTGCCCATATTCAACCATAGGGGTACCCCACTTCAGTACAATGGCTGGATGTAAGGAACTGCATCTGTCTCAGTAAGCTGCTGGTAGAGCATATCAGAAAACAGCCATGCTAGGCTCCTGTCTTCAGTGTTTTCTCCATTTTTGTCCCTGGTGTTCTTTGAGACAGGATCAGTCAATCCCCTCTTAGAAATTTTGACTGTGGGTTAATAACCCTTTCCCTCCACTAGAGGCCATGTCTATCTACTGGAGGTGGTCTCTTTAACTTCCCTCTCTCCAGTGTTTGGCATGTTGTCCCTGATGTTAGTGTGTGCTTTCTAGAGGGTCCCCCACCTTCCACTCCCTGAGGCTGTTTATTTCCATTTATTTCCATTTATTTCCATTTAATTTCTTAGCCCAATGGGCTTCTATCCTGTAAACGCATATATGATCCTTTTCTCCTGGCCCTCCCATCTCCTACCCAGGCTGTTCCCTTCATTTGCTTCCCATAATTATTTTCTTCCCTGTTTTAAGTGGGATTGAAGCATCCTTTCCTGAGACCTTCTGTTTGTTACACTTCTTGTGGTCTGTGGCTTGTATCCTAGGTCTTCTGTACTTTTTTTTATGAATATCCACTTATTAGTGAGTACATACCATGCTTGTCCTTCCAACTCTAGATTACTTCACTCAGGATGATATTTTCTAATTCCATCCACTTGCCTGCAAAATGCATGATATCCTCATTTTTATTAGTTGAATAGTATTCCATTGTCTAAATGAACCACATTTTTCATATCCATTTTTCAGTTGAGAGACATCTGGGTTATTTCCAGCTGCTGGCTATCACAAATAATGCTTCAATAAACATTGAGGAGCATGTATCCTTGTGGTGTACTGGGGCATTTTTTTGGGGGTATATGCCCCAAAGTAGTTATAGCTGGGTCTTCAGGTAGATCTACTTCCAATTTTCAGAGGAACCCCCAGATTGATTTCCAGAGTGGTTGTACCAGTGTGCAATCCCACCAGCAATGGAGGAGTGTTCCTCTTTCTCCACATCCTTGCCAGCATGTGCTGTCACTTGAGAATTTGATCATAGCCGTTCTGCTTGGTGTAAGGTGGAATCTCAGGGTTGTTTTGATTTGGATTTATCTGATAATTAAGGACTTTGAACATTTCTTTAGGTGCTTCTCAGCCATTCAAGATTCTTCAGTTGTGAATTCTGTTTAGCTCACTATCCCATCTTTTATTTGGGTTATTTGGCTTTTTGGAGGTTAACTTCTTGAGTTCTTTATATATTTTGGCTCTCTATTGGGCATGGGATTAGTGAAGATTTTTTTCCCAATCTGTAGATTGTTGACTTGTCCTGTTGATGGTATCTTTTGCCTTACAGAAGCTTTTCATTTTCATGAGGTCCCATTTATCAATTGTTGACCTTAGAGCCTGAGTCATTGATGTTCTGTTCAGGAAATTGCCCCCTGTGCTAATGAATTTGAAGCTCTTGCCCACTTTCTCTTCTATTTGATTCCATGTATCTGGTTTTCTGTTGGTGTCCTTGATCCACTTGGAGTTGAGCTTTGTGCAAGGTGATAAATATGGATCAATTTTCATTCTTCTACATACAGACAGCCAGTTAGACCAGCACCATTTATTGAAGATGCTGTCTTTATTCCACTGTATGCTTTTGGCTTCTTTGTCAAGGATCAAGTATCCATGGATATGTGGATTTACTTCTGGGTTTTTAATTCTATTCCATTGATCAACCTGTCTTACTCTACCAATAGCACTCGGTCTTTGTCATTACTGCTTTGTATTGTAGATTGAGGTTAGGGATGGTGATTCCCTCAGAAGATCTTTTATTGTTGAGAATTGTTTTGGCTAACCAGGTTTTTTTGTTTTTCCATATGATGTTTAGAATCTCTTTTTCCATGTCTATGAAGAACTGTGTTGCAATTTTGACTGGGAGTGCATTGAATTTGTAGATGGCTTTTGGTAAGATGACCATTAACTGTGTTAATCCTACTAACTCATGAGCATGGGAGATCTTCCCATTTTTGGATGTCTTCTTTGATTTCTTTCTTTAGGGATTTGAAGTTCTTGTCATACAGATCTTTCTCTTGTTTATAAAAGTTACACCAAGGTATTTTATACTATTTGTGGCTATTATAAATGTTTTTCCTCTAATTTCTCTCTCAGCTTGCTTATCATTTGTATAAAGGAAGGCTCTTGATTTGTTTGAGTTAATGTTATATCCTGCCACTTTGATGAAGTCATTTATCAGCTATAGAAGTTCACTGGTGGGGGCTGGTGAGATGGCTCAGTGGGTTAAGAGCACCGACTGCTCTTCTGAAGGTCCAGAGTTCAAATCCCAGCAATCACATGGTGGCTCACAACCACCCATAATGAGATCTGATGCCCTCTTCTGGTGCTGTCTGAAGACAACTACAGTGTACTTACATATAATAAATAAATCTTAAAAAAAAAAAAAAAGAAGTTCACTGGTAGAATTTTGAGGTTTTCTGATATAAACTATCATATAATCTGCAAATTGTGGTACTTTGACTTTTTCCATTCCAATTTGAATCCCCAAATTGATCGTTTTTTGCTGTCTGATTTCTCTAGATAGAAATATAGATACAATATTGCATAGATAGGAAGAGAATGGGCAACCTTATCTTGTCCCTGATGTTAGTGTGTGCTTCTACTTTCTCTTCATTTAATTTGAATTTGGCTGTTGGTTTTATATATATATATATATATATATATATATATATATATATATATATATACATTGCATTTATTATATTTACATATGTGCCATGAATTCTTGATCTCTCCAAGACTTCTCACATGAAAGGGTATTGTATTTTGTAGAGAGTATTTTTTTTTATTTTTTCTGTATCGAATGAGATGATCATGGTTTTTTTCTTTTCCTTGAGTTCGTTTATGTAGTTTATATAGGTTGATGGATTTTTATATACCGAGCCATTCCCCTGCATTCCTGGGACAAAACCTACTTGATTTTGGTAAATGGTGGTTTTGATGTGCTCTTGGATTCTGTTTGTGAGAATTTTATTGAGTATTTTTCCATCCATTGATACTTGTAAGTGAAATTGGCCTGAAGTTCTCTTTTGTGTTGTATCCTTGTGTGGTTTAGGTATCAAAGTAACTGCTGCTTCATAGAATGAATTAGGTAATGTTCCTTCTGTTTCTGTTTTGTGGAATCATTTGAGGACTACTGGCATTAGTCTTCTTTGAAGGTTTGGTAGAATTCTGTTCTAAAACCTCTGGCCTTGGGCTTTTTTAGTTTGGGAAAATATAATGACTTTTTCTATTTCCTTAGGGGTTATAGGACTGTTCAGATAGTTTACCTGTTTTTGATTTAACTTTGGTACATGGTGTCTGTCTAGAAAATCATCCATTTCATACAATTTTCATTTTTTAAATATAGGCTTTTGTAGTAGGTTCTGATGACTTTTTTTTTAAATTTCTTAAGTTTCTGTTGTTATATGTCTCCCATTTCTTTTCTGATTTTGTTAATTTGGATACTGTCTCTGTGCCCTTTAGTTAGTTTGGCTAAGGTTTTATCTGTCTTGACTTTCTCAAAGAACCAGCTCTTTGTTTTGTTGTATCTTTCTCTCATTCTCTTTGCTTCTAACTGGTTGATTTAAGTCCCAAGTTTGACAATTTCTTGTCATCTACACCTCTTGGGTATGTTTGCTTCTCTCTGTACTGGAGATTTCAGGTATGCTGTTAAGTTGCTTGTATAGGATCTCTCCAATTTCTTTATGAAGGGATTTAGTGCTATGAATTTTTCTCCTAATACTGCTTGCATTGTTTCTTATAAGTTTGAGTATATTTTGTCTTCACTTTCATTGAAGTCTGTAAGTCTTTGATTTCTTTCTTTCTTCTATGAGTAAGTTATCATTGAGCAGAGAGTAATTCAGTTTGCATGACTATGTGGGCTTTCTGTTATTTTGGTTGTTATTGAAGTTCAGTTTTAGTTCAGGGTGATCTGATAGAAAGCATGGGATTATTTTAATCTTCTTGTATCTGTTGAGTCCTGTTTTGTGTCCAATTATATGGTCAATTTTGGAACTAGGTTTCATGAGATGATGAGAAGAAGGCATATTCTCTTATTTGGCATGAAAGGTATAGATATCTGTTAGGTCCATTGGATTCATAACTTCTGTTAGTTTCACTGTGTCTCTTTAGTTTCTGTTTCCATGACTTGTCCATTGGTGAGTGTTGGTTATTTTTTTTATTAGATATTTTCTTTATTTACATGTAAATTTCTCCATTCCCAGTTTCCCCTCCAAAAAACAAAGGAACAAACAAAAACAACAAAAACAAACCCCTGTTGCCTCCCACTTCCCCATGCCTGCCACCCCGCCCTCTCCCACTTTCTGGCCCTGTCATTCCCCTACACTGGGGCACAGAACTTTCACAGGGCCGAGCTCCTCTCCTCCTATTGATGATCGAATTTGCAATCCTCTACTATACACATGTTGCCAGAACAATCAGACCCCTCCATGTGCAGTCCTTGGTTGGAGGTTGAGACCCTGGGAGCTCTGAGGGTACTAGTTAGTTCATATTGTTGTTCGTCCTAAGGGGCTGCGAACCCCTCAGCTCCATTGGTCCTTTCTCTAACTCCTTCACTGGGGACCCTGTACTCAGTTCGATGGATGGCTGTGAGCCTCTACATCTGTGTTAGTCAGGTACTGTCAGAGCCTCTCAGATGTGCAAGTTTCAATGTGTGTTTTGAGCTTCAGTAAAGTTTCTTTTACAAATGTGTGCCCTTGCACTTGGAGCATAAATGTTCAGAACTGAGACTTCCTCTTTGTGGCTTTTTCCTTTGGTGAATATGAAGTTTCCTTCCCCATTTCATTTGATAACTTTTGGTTGAAAGTCTATTTTATTGGATATCAGAATGGCCACTCTAGCTTGTTTCTTGGGACCATTTGCTTGGAAAACTTTTTTTCCTTTCCTTTTCTTTGAGGTAGTATCTGTCTTTGTCACTGAAGTGCTTCTTGTATACAGAAAAATGCTGGATATATAAACAGACAGTTTATGTATCCAGTCTGTTAGCTTGTATCCTTTTATTGGGGAATTGAATTTATTGATGTTGAGAGATATTAAGGATAGATGATTGCTCACTCCTGTTACTTTTGTTGCTGGAGTTTGTACTATGTATGTTTGTGTGCATGATTCTCCTCTTTTGTATTTGTTGTGAGATGTTAAATTTAACACCTTGCTTGTGTTGGAGTTTTCTTTGTAGTATTCTCTGTAGGGTTGTATTAGTAAAAAGATATTGATTAAATTTGGTTTTGTCATGGAATATCTTGTTTTCACCATCTATGGTGATCAAAGTTTTTGGTGGGCATAGTAACTTGTGCTATCATTTGTGTTCTCTTAGGGTCTGGATGACATCTGTCCAGTATCTTCTGGCTTTTAGAGACTCTGTTTAGTGTAATTCTGATAATTCTGATAATTTAGTGTAATTCTGTAATTTAGATACTCAGTTTAGTGTAATTCTGATAGTTGTGCCTTTTTATTATGTTACTTAGTCTTTTTCCCTTATAGCTTTTAATATTCTTTATTTCTTCTGTGTATTTAGTGTTTTGATTACTATGTGATAAGATTTTCTTTTCTGGTCCAATCTATTTGGTGTTCTGTAGGCTTCCTGTACATTTATGGCTACTTCTTTCTTTAGGGTAAGAAAGTTTCTTCTATGATTTTGTTGAAGATATTTTCTAACCCTTTGAGCTGGGAATCTTCACCCTCTTCTACTCCTATTATTCGTAGGTTTGATCTTTTCATTGTGTCCAGAATTTCGTAGATATTTTGTATTAGGAGATTTTTGAATTTTGTATCTTCTTTGACTGTTGGGTCAATAAGCTTCTATGGTATCTTCTATGCCTGCAATTCTCTCTTCTACCTTTTGTATTCTGCTGGTAATGTTTGCATCTGTAGATACTGATCTCTTTCCTAAGTTGTCCATGTTCAGGGTTGCCTCCATTTGTGTTTTATTTATTATTTCTATTTATATTTTACATCTCTGACAATTTTGTTTGAATTCTTCACCTGCTTGATTCTACCTTCCTATATTTCTTTGAGGGATTTATTTGTTTCCTTTTTAAGGGCCTCTGCCTCTTTGCCTGTGTTTTCCTGTATTTGTTAACTGAATCATTTACATCCTCTTTAAATGCCTCTATCATCTTCATGAGATGATTTTTTTTGTCAGAATCTTGCTTTTCAGAACTGTTAGGGTATCCAGTGCTTGCTGTGGTGGGAGAACTAGGTTCTGATGGCATTAAATTACATTGGGTTCTGTCACTTATGTTCTTGTGATTGTCTCTCACCATCTGGTTATCTCTGCCGTTAACTGGCATGGGTTCTTATGTTTGGAGCCAGCATCCTTAGAGGCAGGTAGAGGTCCTGGGTGAGAGCTGGTATTCTGGAGGCGGTCAGTACTGTTTCTATTTGTGTGGCCAGGGGGCTCTTATTAGGACAGACTTCCTGTGTTCCTGACCAGGGTGAACCTCCTGGGAGATAGGCAGGCTCTGGGCTCCAGGGTCAGGATCTGCTCCAGTTGTAGATGGAGGTGAAAACACCAAGGACTGTGCCCCTGGTTAAGGTAGACCTCCTGTGTCTCTGGTTATTGCAGACCCCCTGAGAGACAGGCAGGCTGTGTATCTGGTTACTGGAGACTTCTAGGGAAGCAGGCAGGCTATAGGGTGTGGGAAGGCATCTGGCCCAGGTTGGGAAGCAGACAGGAAGGAAGGTGAATCTTGGCAGGATGGGTAGGTCACTCATCAACTGTGCTCTGTGGGTTTCCCAGCTGGCTTTAGAGTTTTGGTGGGAAGGAGTCTCACCTGTGTCCCTGGTTACTGTGGACCTCCTGAGAGGAAGACAGGCTGTAGGGTGTGGAAGCTATATTAGATTTTTACATATAAAACTTTTACAAGTTGTTTGATTTAGGCTTAAACATATTTAAATTCTTCTTTTTCTGTTTTAGAGCATATTGACTTTATGTATCTCTATTCTTTAATTATCTAATTCATTCTGTTAGTATTTCAGGAACAATGAACTTATATAAATTAAGAAAAATATAAATATATATTTTTTCCCATTTACTACATTTCTGAAACCTATTTATGTTGCTTAGAATATTATTTAACATCTTAAGTTGTCCTCTACTTATGACTTTTTTTAACATTGAAATCACTTTAAATATACCAATTACTTTTCATTAAACCACAGATTCAATGCAATAATCAAATTACAGGAGAATTCATCATGGGTGTTGAAAATTTATTTGCATACAGGACCAATCTAATGGGTAGATTATAGCAAAAATAAATTTTAAAATAAAAAATACAATATTGTACTTTAAAAAAAATTTAAGGCCTCATTGCTGAAAACAACACCCATGACTCAGTGAAGATAAAGAGGTTGATCTGGTGCCTACTTAGAACCTTCATACGTGTGTTCCAGTGTCTTTGGTAAGGGTAGGTACTCTGAAAGCTATCAAAAAAGAAACTGTAAAAAAACAAGTCAGCTGCAAACCTTTTATGTCTACAATCATATACTGCCTACAAGATATGCTAGGGTACTGGTGGTATAAAGTTGTGGAAGTAACTAACCAGTGTCTGATTTGACTTAGGCCCTATTTACGAAATAGAACCTGTACCTGACACTGCTTAGGTGATCAAAAACCAGAGACTAGGCAATACAAGGACAACCAGGGTAAAGACAAATACTACTGAGCAAAAAGAAAGAAAAAAAAGAAAAAGACTTTCAATCCCCCAATCCTAATGATATTCTGATATCTTCATAGATCTGTGCCTTATTTGGGCATCATCTGAGAGGTTTCCTCAAGCAGCAGACAGAAACAAATCCAGAGACCCACATTCAGATACAACACCACACCCACCCACCCACCCACACACACACCACAACACAAACACACATAGAGAAGCAGAAAGATGCAGAGAGAGACAGAGAGACAGAGAAATAGAGAGATGGAGAAAGACAAAGACAAAAAGAGAGTTTGCAACACACAGCTGTCAATGATGTTTGTCCATTCAAATCCCGTCTTCAGAGCTCAGGAAATAAGAGGCAGAAAGAGTGTAAGAGCCAGAGGAGATCAATGACACCAGGAAAAAATAAGATTTTCTGAACCAACTAAGGAAGGGGAGTCCCGTGGTTCTGTGGGGGATTGAGGATCCAGGATTGGTGAATGCTAGGCCACTGAGGCAGGAATTGGTGGGCAGGTGGGAGAGCACTCTCGTAGAGGCAGGGGGAAGGAGGAAGAGATAGGGAGTTGGAGGGGAAACTGGGAAAGGAGATAACATTTGAAATGTAAATAAGTAAAATAATCAAAAAATATAAAAGGCGGTACCTAGAGAATAATAATAACGTTAAATAATATAAGATGAAACAAAGCCTGACAAACCAGATAGGTCAAAACAAACAGAAGAAAAAGAGCCAAAGAAAAAGCACAAGAAATACATATAGATGCACAGACATACACAAAACTAGTTGCCAAAATATAAACATAAAAATGTGTAAGGTTAAAAATATGGTCTGAAAAACCAAAACATTATGAAACAGTGACCCTCCAAACATGACATTGGGCATATTTTGGCCATCTTCTGCTCTTTCATGGGGCCTTACCTAAAAAGTGGTTTGTAGCCCTAGTGAGATTCAGTTGGGGAAAAATTAACTTTTATTTGTGAACGGTTGTCAATTGGAGATTGCTTCAGAGTTAGTGATGGGGGCAATTGTTGACATACCCTGTCAGTGTTGAGACCCTACCTGGCACAGATGCATGTGGGTCCTGTACATACTGCCACAGTCTCTGAGAGTTCATATATGCATCTATCCTACTGTGGTTACAAGGACATGCTTCTTTGGTGACCTCCATTCTCTCTCGCTCTTATACTCTTTCTGCCTCCTCTTCCATGTGCTTCCATGAGCCTTAGGGTGAGGAATTTGATGGAGATATCCCATCAAGGATTGAGTGTTCCAAAATATCTTATTCTGTGCACATGGTGTAACTTTGGGTCTTTGCTATTTGTTCTTGTCTGCTACAAGAGGAAGTATCTCTATTGAAGGCTGAGCAGGGCTCTGATGTATGTGTATCACAGAATGTCATTAGGTATCGTTGTATTGGTAAATTCCCTTAGAAGAACAGTAGTGTTTCATTTCCTGCTAAGTCCCTGGTCTTTCAAGTCTCAGGTTATTGGCTACCTAAACAGTGTCAGGTATGGGCTTCATCTCATGGTATGAGACTTAAATCAGATCTTGGATGGTTATTCCTATATGCTTTGTGCCTCTGTTATGCAAGCATATCTTGCAAGCAGGTTATCACCGTAGATTCAATGAGACAAAGTTAGGTTAGAATTTACCTTTCTTCTTTAGTAGTGTGCAGAATACCTTCTAGTTGCATGAATGTTGGTCCATAGTGGTGAAGTCTCTAAGTAGGCACCTGATCAACTTCTCTGTATTCAATGAGCTGTACATGTACTATCATCAATAATAGGAATTTATTATCAGTTTGTGGGTAGCAACAAATAGCTTTGGCAATAGTAGGTTGTTTAGGAGTTGCCATGGGTCCCCTCTGGACAACAGCTCAATTAGATGTATCCTATTTCTCAGTATTGTGAACTTCATTTGGTAATGAGAGATATTAGTTTCATCTCTGTTTCCCCCGTTATTTGGTGAATTCATTTACATCACACACACACACACACACACACACACACACACACGCACACACACGCACACACGCACATGAGATTAGGAAACTTCTACTTAAGAACCAGCTATACCACCACTCTTGGATATCTACCCAGATTCTGCATATTGTTGAAAAGACACTTGCTCAACCATGCCTAGTACTACTCTATTCATAATGGTGAAAAATTGGAAATACAAGCTTGATGTCTATCAATGGAAGACTGGATAGAGAAGATATAGTACATGTACACAATTGAATATCACCCACCCATCAAAAAAACAAAATACTAAAATTTGAAGGTAAATGGACAGATCTACAAGAAAAACAAAAACCAAAACCAAACTCATCCTGAGAGAGGAAACTCACACCCAGAAAGACAATTATGGTATGCATTCTCTTATATGTACATGTTAGCTGTAAGAGTTTGATGTTCAAGTTATTATATGGATAACCATGAAGGCTATGTAAGTTACATAAGGATGATCAGGAAGGAATGGATCTCCATAGGAATATGTGGTGGTATAAATATGTTTGAGCCATGGAAAGTGGCACTATTAGAAGGGGTGGTCTTTTTGGAGGAAGTGCATCATTGTGGGGATGGGCTTTCAAGCCCCATCCAGTGCAGTAGTGTCAGCCTTATCCTAGTAGCCTTCAGATCAAGATGTACCTGTACATCTAAGCTCTGTTTCCGGTCCCATGCCTGATTGTATGCTGCTATGCTTCCTGCCTTGATGATAATGGACTGAAATTCTGAAACTGTAAGCTAGCCTCAATTAAATGTTGTCCTTTATAAGAGCTGTCTTGGCTATGGTAGCTCTTCACAGCAATGGAAACCATAACTAAGACAGAAGGGGAGGTAAAATATAAAATATATAGTTATAGATAGATGATGGTGTTTAACAGAAAGTAGGATAAAATTGGACAAGGAAGTGTTAAGCAGAGTTACAGAGGTAAAATGACTGCAGGACAGCTGAAATAAGGGCCATTCTGAGGGATCATATGTTTCTGATAGTTTGAAACATGAGTATGACATGAGAAGATATGACTTAATGTTAAAATTATTCTTGGTGTTCTCTGAAGTACCTGAGTTCATTTCTTGGTGTTCATCGTTGTTTGTTATATTTTGATTATAGCTTCTTGTTTTATAGTACCTATTACAGCCCACTCACAGTAGTGAGTTAGTGTCCTTTCTTGAGAAATAACTTGTATTATCTTTGTCTCCTGGACAGATGAGTATGGAATTGTTTTCTTTTTTATATGTTGTAATGTTAATATAGTAAATGTTTGTTTGAAATAAGATTCTAAGGCAGAATACTTTTCTGTATATTTATGATGTATATATAACAGTTTCTCAAAAAGTTCGGGACTCATTTTTATGATTCCTTTAAGATCTCAGATTTATGACTCTCCTAAGAAAACTCAACCCTTTCACAATAATTATAGTTCCATTTGACATTACCTAACTTACTTTCAGTGTTTTTTCTTAATATTTTCTATATTCTACTGGTACATGAATGTTACTGAACAAGTTGTCAAAAAACAAAATTTAAATTTTCATTGCTATACTAATCACTAATTAATAGAATGTCAAAAGTAGATTCAGATATATGATTAAAAGCCTACAAGCTAAATTCTACGTTATTATATTGCCCTGATTATAAGTACATATTCATATTTAATGAACTATGGGAATTCTATTTAGAAAAAAATAGGAAAATTTCACAAGACTGACAGAACACATAGAGCTAATAATTATAAAACTGGAATTCCTAATAAATAGATCTTGAAATTATAGCTAGAAGGTCATTAAAATCTCATGAGCATTTTAATGATATTAAAAGTTTAAAAAATAACATTTTTTTAAAATGTAGAATAAACTTACAACATCACAGTGGAAATATGTAATTCAGTTACTTGATAAGAAAATATGTAAATTTAATTTATTTCTTGCTTCTTAATACTGAAAATAAAATTGACCAACATCACCAACAAGATTTAATCATCAGAAATGATTCTAGAATGGATTTGCAGAATGTAATTCAAAGTACTTGTGAGGAAAATCCAAGAAAACAAGGGTCTTAGTCTTGTGACCTCCCATTTTTCAAAAGCAGAGACTTGTTCTTGGAAAATGCTTTGGTGCCTCTTCCAGGAAGGTGTGAGTTTGTTTAGAGTATTCATTACAATGGGCTATTACTTCTTTTATGTTTTTGCCATGTGAGACTTACATGCTACATGCTGTTTGTCCACCATGGGAGGCTTATCCTTGTGAGTGGACACTTTATTTATGTGACCCTAAACCCTTTGAATATAAATTTTCTGATGCTCTGAATAAAGTTGATTATTGCATGAGACTTTAGTACACCTCATTTTTAGGCTTCACTCTCCCACATCCCTCTACCAAATGGATCAGTAAGCAGTAATCAACTGTAAGATTCCAGAAAGTGTTTACTATATACAAGGGTTCCTAATGCATAATATATACTTTTATAAAGATATTAAAAATAATAGTTTTATACATGAGTAAATATTATAACTTTTTTCAAATAACACACTTTTTTCTCCTCTCTCTGTCTTTCTGTCTCTTGTCTGTCTCTCTGACTCTCTCTCACATACAGCACATATAGACATACTAATAAACCATGCAGGATAAGCATACATTTTTTGCAACCTACCTTTAATAAGGGTTCAAATTCTCTTCTAGCATACCACAGAGTAGAGGTAGTGGAAAGGAAAAGTTATTAGGATATGGGGTAAGTTGACCTGTTCAGCAATAGTTCTTTGGGTGTGAGCTTGATCTTCTTTGGCAGTAATTCACTCCTGTAGCAAACAGCACATACAATGTAGCAGCTGCAGACCAGTCCTCTAGGCAGGCAGACACTAGGCACAAACCAGCAGCTACAGTCCAGTCCTTTCAGCAAGTAGATACAAGGTAGATATAGTTTGATTTTGAAGAAACCACCAGGCTCACCAACTGGCCTGAGGCAATTTTGCAGAACTAACAAGGTGCTGCAGGAACCTCAGAAGCAGTTCTTGGGTGAGTTTCTCTCAATGGTGGTGTTATCATAAGTTGAGCTCAAAATGCTATTTAAGATGAACCAATACATGGATTTCATTAGTGAAGAATAACAAGACAGAGCAAACCAAACCAAGGCTCAGTGCTTGTCTCCTACTCTCAGTTCGGTTATATTTATACTCCTTCATCAAGCAATCTTTTACCTGTGTCTGCTTCAGGATAACAGGCTTTCACACGCTTGCTTTAGCAATATATCCTTTCACCTGTATTTTCTAGCCAAACATCACTTGATTAAACTAACTTTCCAAAGGAGCTAGAAATTTCCAATTCAGAGCTACAAAACCACAGTCTATACTAATTATGAAAAATATTTCATAACATTTTACAGCAAGTCATTGTGGATGACTTATTTTTGGGTAATGGACCATGCTGTTTTAAGATCATTCTTAAAATATGACAGTATCCCAGGAAATAAGCCCATAAACCATGTCCTATATGTACTCTTTATATAGAAATGAGAAAAGTACTTTACCAAATAAATATATCAGCATATTAATAAAACACCCTTTTAAATGACTCAAACTTCCAAATGCCTAATATTTGCATGGATATATGAGTGCAAAATATTACCAAGTTGAAAAAAGATGTTGAGTCAATATTGATGATGGAATTTATGCAAACTCAAAGAAAGATGCACATAAAAACAAACCATCTCCACTCCTCTTAAGTTATTATAGCTGTCCTGAGAGGAAGTGGTGAATCCACTGATGAGGATGGCTATCATACTGCAATGAGTGGTGGACAGTAATAGATCACAGATGGAACAGAATTAACATCCACCAGAAAGGATATAAAAAGGTCATTCTGCTTTAAAACTTGATTCATTTTAGTTTAGACTAAAATGAAATATTTGTGTATGCATTTGTACCACTTTTGTTTATATAATCTGTGTGTATGTATGCTCATGTGCACCTGTGTGTGCACAAGTGCACTAATGAATTCATATGAAGCTAATATGAATATGAGTTTCCATCTTACCCACTAAGTTAGACTAAAAGTCACCCATATTTGGTTCTGAAGATAACTAATTATTAGCCATGTTAGTTTAGAGACTAAATTGTTTTGTCATTCATCTGATAGAAAATAAAGCATAGACTCAAACCAATGGGATAGTTATGAGCAATAATTGGAAACATAAATGAAACAGATTGAGAAGAGCCATGCAGTTATCATTTCTTAACAAATGTTAATTTTTATCACTATATGTTACAAAATAACATATGAAATAATATCTGGGAAATAAACAGACATTTTAATAATGTATATCTTGACTTTAGCAAAACTATGAATGATGCAGTCTTTTATGAACACACATAGTAAATTATGAGATATCATTTTCATGCTCATATTGGAAGTAAAATATTTTAAGGTTAATTCTGTAGTATATTGCCATTTTCAGCTTATATTTGTAATATCTCATATATGAGAATTTATCAAGAGAAAAAAAGAATCAACATTTCATCTGATACTGAAGTCAAAATTACAAGAATAAAGTTTGTTGTTTCATAAATGCACAATAGTTAATACTTCTAAAATTACTGATATAATTATACATTTGGTATACAGATGGTAATTTGGTCTGTGATTTATGTAAAAGAAATTTAAGTTCTGTTTGAAACATCTTTCATATATACTTGATTAAAATTAGTCAAAATTATCAAAATTGACTCTGCTCTCAATCCAGATTCACTACAAATTTATGTACTGTCTAGTTTAAGCTTTATTACCTAGATTTCTCAGAAATAATGTATAACATCAAATTCTGTCCTTGAGTTTGCACATATAATCATTTTCAATGATTTGGTATCATATATACATAAAAACACACACAGTTACACACAGACACACACACACACACACATACACACACACAAACCAACACAGTAATTAGGCTTTTAAACAGAAACAGACTTATTCTGAAAAATTATAGTGTAACATCAGTATATAATTTATATTCTAAATTAGAATACTGAGAAATGAAAAGTATACTTATAATAAAACAGAGATACACAGTCCTGATCATGGTTATCCTTAATAGAATATGAGATTGAACATACACATGGTCCATCATCATGAACTACAGTAAATACAACTGATCTGATCTGTATACAGCCACTAACATTGTGCTTGTTGATTTATTAATTAACTTTTGAAGATTTATCTTATTGCTATTATTTGTAGGAATGTTTTGCCTGCATGGGTTTATGTGTTCTACATGGTTGCCTGATGTTCATGGAGGTGAGAAGAGGACATCAGCTCACCAATTATTGGAGTTAGAGATGGATATGAGCCACCATGTAAGTGCCAGGAATTGAACCTAAGTCCTCTCCAAGAAGTATTCTTGATCACTGCTCTTCTTTCTAGCTCTGGACTTAATTTACAGACTTTGTAATTATGTGGTTTTTGCATTTCAACAAAGGAGATAAAATTGCCTTTTATGGAATTGTTATGATTCTCTGACATGAAAATTTGTGGAACACATTGTCCACCACATAATAAACAATTACTGTAAACTAATGTTATGTTATTCCCAGTTGACTTAATGATTAATGAAATTTATTTCTACTAATAAATGACATTCATGATCAAATATGTTCTGATGATAAATATGGTGAATTTAAAATTATGTTATCTTCAGTATGTTGCTTCAAATGAAACTAGTTAAATCATGTGTGCTGTATATGCTTAGCCCAGGGTGTGGCAGTATTAGAAGGTGTAGCCCTGTTGGAGTAGGTGTGTCACTGTGGGTATGGCCTATAAGATTCTCACCCTAGCTGCCTGGAAGTCAATATTCTGCTAGCATCCTTGGGATGAAGATGTAGAACTCTTAGCTCCTCTTGTACCATGCCTGCCTGGATGCTGCCATGTTCCTGCCTTGATGATACTGGACTGAACCTCTGAACCTGTAAGCCAGCCCCAATTAAATGTTGTCCTTATGAGAGTTGCCTTGGTCACGGTGTCTGTTCACAGCAGTAAAACTCTAAGACATGTGCCTTCTGTTTTTATTGTTTCCAGTATTCATCTCTATTTCTTTTCTTTTTAGTTTGCAATTTTATTGAAGACTGGGCCAGCCAATGTGTGTATATATTTTCTTTGATTGATGACCATATTTTGGTCATTAAAAGCAATTATAATGCAGGAAAAAATAGAACTCCATCCTGAGTTGTTTTCAAAGCCAATTCCTTCGAAATGGACCACAGCTTCTGAACCTCTAATCACTACTACACTTTCCCTTCAGGCTCAGCTCTATAAGGAGGCTTGCCTTGCCCCATTCTGCCACCCTGCTCCACCTTTAGTCTTCCCTTCTCTCATCTTTCCTCATTTCTTTCTTTTGTCTCTCACTCTTTTTGTGTGAAGGTCTTGATCCTCACCTTGTAGTGGTACACATGCAGAGGTCGGCAGGTATGTGTTTTGAGGACAGAATGGTCTGCAGAGTAATTTACTGGACAATCAGTGCTACACAGAAAAACCCTGTGTTGAAAACACAACAAAACAAACAAACAAAACAACCAAAGCAAATTAAACTCTTGGTGGTCCCAAATTTCCTACAACTCTCTTCTGCACCATGAAGTGACAGAAGAAATTGGCATCTATTTTAAACTCCTTCAAGATTCTTCATTTTTCTCTCTTTTTAGTTTGCAAAAATGTACTCACTTTATAACCTGCTCACTTCTCCCCCTCCTACCATCCTCCCTTCCAACCCTGCTCCCCTTCTCTTCTGAGAGGGTGGACACTCTCCCTGGGTATCCTCTCCCTGGTACATCAAGTCTCTGCATGGTTAGGTGCATTCTCTCGTACTGAGGGTATACAAGGCAGCACAATAGAGGAATATACCCCAAGGACAGGCAGTAGCTTTTGGGATAGCCCCTGACCCAGTTGTCTGGACCCACATGAAGACCATGCTGTACATTTTCTACATATGTATGAGGAAGCCTAGGTCTAGATTCTATATGCTCTTTGGTTGATGGTTCAGTCTCTGAAAGCCCCAAGGGTCCAAGTTATTTGACTTTTGGTCTTCCTATGGAGTTCTATCCCCTTTGGGGCCTGCAACTCTTTCCCCCTACTTTTGTATAAGTGTCCCAACTCCATCCACTGTTTGATTGTGCATGTATGCATCCATCTGAGTCAGCTGCTGGGTGGAGCCTCTCAGAGGACAACCATACTAGATTCCTGTCTGCAAGCATAACAAGAATATTATTACTGGTGCTGGGGATTGGTGCTTGCCCGTGGGATGGGTCGGTTATTGGTTGGCCTTTCTCTCAGTGTCTGTTCCATCC
This sequence comes from Mastomys coucha, assembly GCF_008632895.1. Classification (NCBI taxonomy): domain Eukaryota; kingdom Metazoa; phylum Chordata; class Mammalia; order Rodentia; family Muridae; genus Mastomys; species Mastomys coucha. Next base: position 11,336,964 of record NW_022196900.1, read on the forward strand.
TTCATCACTGCATTTCTTGTAAGACAAGATAAATTTTGGGTTGAAAATTTTGTGAGTGGGTTGTTGTCCTTATAGTTCCACTAGGATTTCTGCCTTGTTATAGGAGATGACTTCTTCAGGTTCAATATTCCCAGTGATGTGAATATCACAGCTAAGGTAACCCCATTCATTCTTGGGTGCCTCACTTATACCAGATCTCTGTCATGTCCTGGAGATGCCACATACTTCTCCATATTGGTCAGTTGCAGATTTCCATTCATTCCCATGGCCCTCAAGCCATCTCTTCTGTTCCTCCACACACATGATCCTTAAACACCCCTCATAAAACCAGTTGTACTAAATTGCATAGATGAAAAAGTGAGAAATAGCATTAATGCATTGGTACAGGAGACAATTTCCTGAACAGAGCATCAATGGATCAGGCTCTAAGATCAAAAACTCATAAATGGGACTTCACGAAACTGAAAAGCCTCTGTAAGGCAAAGGACACTGTCAATAGGAAAAAATTGGAGCCTACAGATTGGCAAAGAATATTCACCAATCCTACATCCAATAGAGGGCTAATATCCAAAATTTATGAAGAAATCAAGATGTTAGACACCAATACAAATAACCCAGTTATCAAATGGGGTACATAGCTAAACAGAGAATTCTCAACTTAGGAATCTCAAATGCCCAAGAAGCACTTAAGAAAATATTCAAAGTCCTTATTGATCAGAGAAATACAAATCGAAACAACTCTTGAGATTCCATCTTACAACAGTTAGAGTGGCTTAGATGAAGAAGTCAAGTGATAGCTCATTCTGACAAAGATGTGGGGCAAGGGAAATGCTCCTGCATTGCTGGTGGATGTGAAAACTTGTACAACCACTTTGGAAATCAATTTAGCAGTTTCTTCAAATTTCTCTTTAATCCTGAATGTTGAGTACCATCTGTAGTGGTATTATTTCAGAAATATATAAAACCTTTGAAAGCTTTAAATTTTTTCTAGTTTTTTTTTAAATTAAAAAAAGTTTAACATATTCTTAAGTTCATATATTATAACACATTAGGCAAATCCTGAGGTGGATTTAAAGCTTTAAAACATTTATTTTCACAAGCTCTAAAATAAATTTATCACATATTAAGAAACACTTGCATTTAATTTGGTCACTCTATTTAAATGGAATCTTTTGTAAAGCCATTTCTCAATGTGAATTGCATAAAAGCTGTCTCAAAATATATACAAATGTTGTGATGTACATTGGTATGTCCTGTAAATTGTTTAATATGGAAAACTATGAAATATTAGGTAATTCCTGCTTTGATTAGTTCACAAAGCACTTTTTTTTTTTTTTTTGATTTTGATACAGTGTTTCTCTGTATAGCTCTGCGGTATCCAGGAACTCACTCTCAGAAATTCACCTGCCTCTGTCTCCCAAGTGCTGGGATTAAAGGCATGTGCCACCATCGCCCGGCACACAAAGCAACTTTTAATAAATGAAGGAGTTGATGAAGACAGGAATGCATGTATAAAGAGCATATAAATCCCTGAATAATGTGAATTGTTAGACATGGACTTAGCCATGACAAGGACTAAATGCCTCAGACATACAAGAAGTTGGCAAAGTCTCCTAAATCCCTCTCTGTCTCCCAGACCAAGTGAGGCTCAGAGGTATGACAAAGTGTGTATGTAGTTATAGTTGTAGTGTGAATACTGGTGGTATGTGCAGAAACTAGAAACTAGAACACTGTGTATCTACAGCTCCAGTATGGCACTAAGTCCCCATTCTCTGCTGAAGTTCTCTGATGTTGTATAGTTGAGTGGCTCCATCAGAGCAAACATAGCCCACCCGATCCCTGCTTTGTTATAAGATTGTTTTGTTTATTTATTTGTTTGTTTATTTTGTTTTGTTTTGTTTTTGGTCTGATCTTTATTCAGACCCCAGGCCAAGACACTCATGTTTCCAGGACTAAGCCAAATGAAATGCGTTGAATAAATATGATATCAAGAACCATGTATACACACTCATTAAAGAAATGTACTGATGCTAAGAATAAACTTAAATGAATAATCTATTAGACTCATGGAAATTATACATTTCCTTATAGCTGGCTTTACTGTGTCATTCAAATGATAAGAGATCATGAGAGAGAGAGAGACAGAGACAGAGAGAGACAGAGAAGTTTTAGGACTCATTCTGCTGAAACCCTTCTTTAAAGTCTTGAAGTGATGGCTTGATAATCATCCATGACCATGCACCTTAATTTTCAATATCAAAATTTCAAAAATATTTCCACAGCTCACTCAAGCATCCACAGCATTTGTGTTCTATACTTTAGATACTCCAATACATCATAATTACATCAGAATGGGAAAACCGCAAATCACATAACAATGTATACTCTTCAGAATGACTAATAATATAGGGTAAGTAGCAAATACTGGTGAAAATGTAAAAAAAAAATTGTCATATGCTCTCAGTTAAAGCACATAATAGTATAGTCATTTTGGAAAATACGTGACAGTATTTACAAAAGATTAATCATATTCTTATTTTATGTTTCAGCTTTTTTAAATCCTGTAAGAACTATGTCTGTATGTTTACCAACAACAATCCCTAGAATGCTTGTACCAGTATTTTTTAAATACACTCAAGTTGGAAACTACAGAAGAGCTATTAATAGAAAAATGAAAAATATAATTACTGCCATGACATAGTTGAAAACATATAATCATTGAAATATGCAGTGATAGCAATGGATACATAAAAGTGAATAAGAAAAGACCTACATTAAAAGAATGCACATGATATTATTCTGCTTTATCTGCACACTACTGCTTCCCACTGGGGGATATAATGTCTGCAAATGTATGAGATATTTTACTTGGCACTAAACATGTTTTGTTTTTTAATGTCAATGATAGTTACAACAGTTCTTACTTTGTAAAAAAGGACCAAGATCTCAATTGCTGATATAGCATTTTATTGCTTATACATTATACATCAAAAACATTTTTTATAAGAGAGGAAGATATTCTCTTATAGTTCTCTGATGTAATGACCATTTCTCCTGGCTATCTCCAGGTTAAACTTTATTCTACAAGTAGCTTAGACTACCTAATTCTTACTGAAGATTAACTCCTAGTCCTTCATTGCAATGATTTTTGATCTCTTGTCAAGTTCTTCAATGAGTAGAACATATTGGGCCATAATTACACTATGTCTATTCACCTAACTTTCATCACTGAATAACAAAAATCAAAGTCTGTATACTCACGTGTACTGTATTCTTGTTGTAAGAATAGTTTTGCATCAGAATTATTGGTTCATAAACTCCATAACATCTATTTAATATCCTTCCCTCACAACAATCTTATGCTATTGTTTCCTTAATAAAAATCATAAAAATTATCCTCTACTCTCTTAAACAGGTATGTTTGATTCAATCTATGAGGAGTCTTCTAGGACCTCCTCTCTCTATATCACTCTTTAAGGCTTTTATCATTACTTTAAATACATTCTGGCATTATTTGTGTTTCCTTTACCTATAAAAAATGTTTGGTTAGTCCAAGATGATTTAACCTGGAATCTGGAATACTAGTTTAGAAACTGATGTAACTCTAAAAATATTGTGAGTTCCACAATTGATTCTCAGCAATTGGATCTTTGCCATATCCACCTAGTCTCCCTCCTCCAGGAATGCTGGATACCAAACTACCTTGTAATGTAAAACAATAATTCATTTATTTTTACAGATATTTTGGGTCAGTTGGGATTATTCTACTTAAAGTTTTACACTTGTGAATTTGCTCTATAAATTCTAATGTCTTTTCATAAGTAAACTAGCTAAAGAATTATTCTAGCAGTAGTGGCATAATATTAAAAGAACATGGAATAATGTAAGTTATTTCTGAGTACATAGGCACATCTCATGTTTTATCGCATGTTCAAGGGAAATCACCTTGCCAAACTCAAACATCAAGAGTGCAGACTAGTATGCAATCTGAGGGAGCAAAGGGAGGGTGTGAAAATAAGACTAGTAATGTATTTTAGTACATTATAAGTTGACAAGCCAATGCTACTCTATGCCCCTGTTTGGCTCCATTTATAACCTCCCTCGGTAAATTAGCCCAAGCTTACATTTCTCATCTTGCCTCATGTCTACGCTATCTTACTTTGGCAGACGCCTTTCTTTTAAATTCATGAAGGAAAAGCATTTTAGGCATGGATTTTCAAAATTTTATCTTCTCACTCCCACCTTTATTTTTATTTAGACTTTTCTTTTGCCTTTCTGTGCCCTTTAGAACTCGAAACAGAAGGAAAATGTGTTTCCCTCCTGACTAAATATATTACTAGGGGGAATTATTCAAAATTAGAAAGTATTACCTTGCATCTCAGAGCTTCTTACAACCAGGAGTATTGGGAACATCGGTGGAAAATCATCAAGGTCATTCCAGCCGATTCTTTTCAGGATTTATATTTATCTTCCTTTAACATTCTGAATGTATTTTCTCTTTGAAATTTGACTCTTGGGCTCTTAGTTGGGTCTTATATATTTTGTATCTCTTGGGAAGATGATGTCTGTCATCTGTATAATAGTTCTTTGACGTATCTGTTTTATGGCATTCTTAAGTATGTTATAACTAATAATACCATATATGAATCCCTGAAAAAATTATTTCTCTTAATTTGATTTCCTTGAGGATACCATATGGTCAACTGACAGCATCCACTTTTCTTCTACATGCCTACTTCGTCCTGCATTGTCCTCCTCTGAATGACTTTATTCCTCACAATTTCCTCTGACATTTTGCCTTTATTTTACCTGATAGAAATGTTTCTGCGGTGAGGAGAATAATGCTAAAGAATGTGATTGATTTGGCCTTACATCCTCCAGGGGATTGTCCTACCACTGTGTTTTAGATTATTCTGAATTCCACTGTGAGTTATAATAACAATTTATCTGTGAAATAAGCCATCTCTCACCATGGAAGATTGATAGAATTGGGAAATGTCTGCCTACATGAGATATAAGAAAACATAAAGAAGCATTGCAAAATGCATAAGCAGCTCCTATGGACTTGATTAGACATAGTAGATGCCTTAGAGGTAGATAATCTTCTTTTTTGTATTTAACCCAACCTCTTTAATGTGAGTTTAAGTGAATAATTTTAATCATTATATATGTAAATGTATATGCATTGTCTTGGGTAATTCTAAAATCATAAAACAATTTCTAGCATTTCTTTGCATTGTTAATCCTGATAGATTCACATTTACAAATATTATTTAAGTACTGTAAAATGTATATGGAATGGAAAAAGAAGATTGGGATGTTATCTGATAGCTATATGAAAGATCAGGAAAGTGAGAGAGGGGTGTTTCTGATTTTGCTAACTTTCTTCTATTTGGTCAGTAGAGACCTGGGAGGTGAGAGACTCACAGGACTCAAATTAGATGAAGTTCCCTGACAGTAAGGACAGGGAACTTATAAAGCCCACCTCCAGTAGGAAGACAAGGCATCAAATGAGGGAGGGGGGGCATCCCATAGTCACAACTCTGACCCATAATTTTTCCTACCTGAAAGAATTACAAGGATGGAAATGGAGGATCCTGAGGAAAAGAAGATCCAGTGACAGGCCCAAAATGGGATCCAGTTCAAGTGGAGGTCCCAAAGCCTGACACTATTTCTGAGGCTATGGAGCACTCACAAAAAGGGACCTACCATGACCGCCCTCTGGAAGACCTAACAAGGAGCTGAAAGAGACAGATACAGATATTTGCAGCCAACCAATGGACAGAAGCAGCTGATTCCTGTGGTTGAATTAGGGAAGGCTGAAAGACAAGGCAATCCTGTAGGAAGACCAGCATTCTCAATTAATCTGGACTCCCAAGATCTCTCAAACACTGGACCACCAAACAGGCAGCATACACCAGCTGATATGAGGCCCCCAACACACATACAGTAGAGGACTTCTGGGTCTGTGTTCATTCAGAGATGATGCATCTAACCCTCAAGAGACTGGAGGCTCCAGGGAGTTTAGAGGTCAGGTGGGGTGGGTGGGTGGGGACATTCACATGGAGACAGGAGTGTAGGGAGGAGGTATGGGGTGTGAAACCATTGGAGGGTAGACAGGAGGGGGCAGCCAAACATGGAATGTAAAAACATTAAATATTTTTTTTTAAAAAAAATGGAAAAGTTTTAAAATAAAGGAGAAGAAATCGCAAAAAGGACATTTAAAAAAGCTAGCAGAGAAGCAGTGAGTTCCTTTCTGTCCTTTATTATCTACCTGTGACTCCTGAAGCAATTGTTTGTACCATCTACCCAGAAACCATGCTTTTAGAGTTATCTCATAAGTATCTCTCCATTCTCCAAAATGAACAGGCTCTTGATTAGATACCTAGTTTTAATAAGCTTATTTTTAAGTCAATCTCATCATATCTTTGCCAGTGGGGAAGTAGGTAAAGATATGGATAGGTAAATAGATGATAGATAGATAGATGGATGGATAGATATGTAGATAGATATATAGATAGACAGATGATAAATAAGGCAGATGATAGATAGGTACATGAACACATACATACGTAGATGATAGATCACTATCACAGAACACAGCTGAATATAATGCTGAGTTTTCATATTTATGTATATGAAATAGATTAGTTATATCCATATCAGTGTTAGTTGATTTATTTTCACTTTCTAGGTGCTGAGTTTACTTTGCTGCTGCTGTCCCTGCTGACATTGATGTTGCTTCCTTCTGGATCTTCTCATTTGCTCCCTCCTCCTGGATATTTTTGATCTTAGAAAACTCAGATACAATTATTTTTTTTATGTTTGGCTTTCTTTGGCATTGTCCAAGTAATATATTTATTTTCACAATACCATTAATCACCAGAGATATTATGTAACAATCCATCAACATATTTATATATATTTTATCTACCTAGATCAAAAGCATCTATAAGAGATGTTTTTCGGGGCTGGCGAGATGGCTCAGCGGGTAAGAGCACGGACTGCTCTTCCGAAGGTCCTGAGTTCAAATCCCAGCAACCACATGGTGGATCACAACCACCCGTAATGAGACCTGACCCCTCTTCTGGTGCGTCTGAGGGCAGATACTGGGAATTACGCCATAGGGAGCAGGGCCAGAGCTAGCGGGGCCAACTTCAATTCCCAGCAGCCACACACATGATAGCTTACAGCCATCTGTACAGCTACAGTGTACTCATACACATAAAATAAATAAAATAAATCTTAAAAAAAAAAGAAAGAAAACCGCCCCCCAAAAGAGAGATGTTTTTCAAGCCCCTGCAGATTGAAGAAAATTTAGCAGGACATATTATTGCCTTTTTTTTTTAAACCCAGTTCAAACTTGCAGAGCATCAATAGAATTCCTACATCTTCAAAAGTTAGTCAAAACCTTCTTTACGTAGTGGACTTGAGGGTGTAAAGAATAAAGGCTGAGAATTTGGGGGATTTATGGATCTCCCTCATTACATCATCTTCTTATTTCTTGGTTCCAGATAATAGGAAATAGTTACAAGAGAAGAATTGTGTTGAGTAATTTAAATTGTGCATTATTCTTAAGAAATTTCAGTATACAACTGTAGTGGCTATTCCTGGTTGTCAACTTGACTATATCTGAAATGAACTTCAATCCAGAATTAGAAGGCTCACCTGTGGCTCTAATCTGGAGACCGAGAAATACAAGTTTCCAACCTGAATCTTGGCATGGTGATCTTGAGGCATAGTGGCTATGAATCCCAGAAGATTAAGATAGGACGATCTACGAGTTCAAGGTCATCTGGGATTAAAGGTGTAGTGGCACAAACCTTTAATCTGCATCATATCTTTTGCTGGAGACCTATATAAGGACACTGGAAGAAGGAAGGCTTGCTCGCTTCACCTGCTTGCCTTGTAGGACTGAGCAACTGCTAGATTCTTGGACTTCAATTCACAGCTGCTGCCAACCATTGTTGGGAGTTGGACTATAGACTGTAAGTCATCAATAAATTCCTTTACTACATAGAGACTACCATAAGTTCTGTGACACTAGAGAACCCTAACTAATACAGCAACTATGAAAGATGTGAGAATAAAAGCTGTGAAACTTCATAGGTAAAAAATAATATTAAGATAAGGCTTTTGTAAAAGAAAACAATAAAAAGGAATAAATGAAAAGGGTCTGTAAGATGACTTAGTATGCAAAGTCTTTACTGTGTAGCATGAGGATCTCAGTTCACGTTCCCAGAACCAGTGCAAAGAGCATTATAGTAAGCACCTGAAACCCCAGTGCTAACATCACGGCAGCATATAGTGGAGAGCAATTTATGATATTTATCCTTTCAGTTAAATGGGGATGAGTTTATTAGCTAGATGTTAGTCAGGAACAAAAGAATCCCACGACAACAGACAGGTATCATCCGTAGAATGGTAGCAAAAGTCTAATTAGGACTTTATTACATTTATCAGAGATGACTGTGTTAAACTGATTGAGAGTTTAAACATAGGTAATATCATCAAATCAGAAGCTTACAAAGATCCCACACAAATTGAGTGGGAAAATTGAGTTGTGCTCTTGTAGGTTGATCTTTCTTTCTGTGGATGAACTTTTCATAACTGAGCTTCCAACTACCAGTTCCTACACAAGTATTCATTTTTGGAATAAACAAGAGTCATCCCTGTTGAAAAAACTTACCTTCTAGCTTTTCGCAAGCACATATTTTTAGTATTCTTAACTGCTTTTTCTTCTTCCTTCTGCAATGTAAAAGTGACAGCCCTACATTTTGAAAAGGGATTTGACATAAACTTGTTGCAGGCTTAGCTCTGAAAGTTGCTTGGTTGTGAGGAGATGGCTATTTCCCAACATAGTGTATTTTATAGACAGACAGAAGGGGTCCCAGGGGATTTATATCTAGTCAGTCTAGTTACACAGAGAGGTCCAGTTTCAGTGAAAGTTAATAGATTAATGTAGTTTGTGTGTATGTGTGTGTAAAACAACAATAATCAAAGATAAAGAGGCCCAAAGATAAAGAACAAAAGTGAGAAGAAAAATTGAGTTCACTATATTTTAATTAAAATGGATAACAGAAAAATAAGGTAAATGACTAGAGAGTTAGGCAACTCAATGTAGTAGAGACCTCTGGCCTGAATTCATGCATGCACAAGTAAACACAGACACACACACACACACACACACATACACACACACACACACACACACACACACACACACACACACACACACACACACACATGATTCCAGGAGAAAAGTTCTTCTAAGGATCCCAATACTCACTGTGGTTTTGTATTCTCTTTTAGGAGAATATTCTGCCTAAGACCTCAGGGCTCAATAATACTGCCGTTATGCTGATCCTCCACGCACATAATATTATTTTCATTTTGGAATACTACTGTAGAGCAGCAAGAGTGATCAAAGTTAGCTCTCTTTTCTCCTTATCCTTTACCTTGGGCTGAATTGTGTCCCAGATTCATATATTGAAGCATCAAATCCCAAGGTGAAAGTATTTGGAAATGGATCTTTCTAGAGATAATGAAGCTTAGATGATTTCATGTTGGAGGTTTTTATGATGAAGTTAGTGCCCTTACAATGAGAGACATCAGAGATCCCTCCACCTCTATTCTATAATAGGAGGCTTCCATCAGCAGGTCTCTGACAGAGGATGCCCTGCTGATACACTGATTTCAGGCTTCTAGCTATCAGAATTGTAAGAAAGTACGCTCACACTGTTGAGGTACTTAGCCTGCGGTTCTGCTATAGGAGCTTATTATATTTCATTTTGCAAGTATCTCTCGAAAAGGAATGACTGGTTAAATTCTTGTTCCCAGTGTAACCGTGTTCAAAATATAGGTTTGGGAGAAGATTGACTCATCAAGGCTTTGATTTCATGAATGAATTAATCCATCAATATATACAGTATTTGGTAGCATTAACTAGGAATGTATGTGTTAGGAGGTAGGAGCAAATGGGAGGAATTGGTCATGGGGTGATGTATTTGAATTATGCATCTGGTCTTCTGCTCCTTCCGCTCCATTTCTCTTTGACTCTTGGATGCAATGAGGTAAGATACTTTGTTTTGCCATGCCTTGTTACCATGATGTTCTGCCTCAGAAACAATGAGACTATTCAATAATGAAGTTAGTCCTCTAAAGCTAGGAGTGAAAAATGGATCATTTTCCCCCTAAAGTGCTTTATTAGAAACTGTTAGTGAATAACTCTGCAACTAATCTGTACTATCTAAGCAGATGAAGGAGACTGTGCATTTCCTACAGTCTGACTGTGGCTGGTTTCCTTGTCATTATAATCTAAAGCAGAGACAAAGCCTGACAATAAACAATTACTAAATAAATGATTGCTGATTTAATAAGTGTTGATTTAAGGCCACACTGATAAAACCTTTTCATACCTTAAATGTTCCAGTCAAACTCACCAAGCATTGAAGGCATTTTTAGAATATGGCAACTAATCCCTACAATAATGACTTGTAGTGATATGATATAAGTTTAGTTGTATTTATAGATGAACCTTGATGTACCAGTAGAAAGTCAACCAATGATTATAACACTGACCATCTATTAGTCCTTACTTATCAGAAAGTTTACTAACATTTTGAAAACTCACCAATCTAAGCTGTTGTTAAAGACTAAAAACAAAACAAAACAATCAAACTGTTTACTTTGAAAAAGATCAATCTCTCTCCCTTGCTTGTTCTCTCTCCTTCAATCACTCTCTCTCCCTCCCTGCAAAAGTGAAGGCATAGACCCTTCTAAAATCATTTCTATTTACCCCATGTCACAAGAAAAACTACCTGATTCCTTATATTACCTTAATTCCAAAACTTTTTAGAGATCAGTTTCATGTGTTATTTTCCCTTCATTTCTTTATTTTTAATTTCTGCCTCACTGCCCAGAACTTTCAGATTCTTCAGTAGCAATTTATTTTTGTAATCCCGGTTTTTCCACTTGATGATAGTGGTTCTCTGCTTTATTACCCATGGACCAATCTCATTTCTCTCCTACATATCAGGTCCCTACGTACCCTGGAGGGTGTTCAGAATTCATTACTGTTGTTCAGAATCTATTACCTGGGCTTGTGGTTTTTAGGGATACTCACTTATCTTTGCCTTGGAGCCATGGGTTAAAATGCAATTCAAGAAGGGATGGGCAAGCCAATCCAGAGAAAAATCATTAGATCCGACCCTCTTTTATTCATATGCCTTTTGTGCAACTAATGTTTCACTTCCGCTAATGTGGGGGTTGGTTTACAGTTTCAGAATTTCCTAAGATCTTTGAAGATGGAAGAAGGGACTTGAGGATGGGGAAGGGGTGTTAGCGCTTCTCTGACTGTGTGTTTTTGACTGCTTTGTTTTGCTGTACTGTGTGGGGTGTACCATGAATGTTTATTATCTACAGGCCTGTATTCTACTCTAAAGATATGCCATCTAGCTAGATAGAAGCGAATAATAAATATGAATAGTTTTAGCAGGTTGTACCCTCAAAAGCAATATGCATGAGGAGAAGTGACCAGATGAGGAAAACGATGCACAGCTATGATTATGCTAACAGATTTGCTGGCAAGAGTGGAGAGCATTGTACAGGCTCTGCTTCAATGCAAGGTGATGTTAGGAGGCTTGAACAGTCAGACAGGGACATGGAGTGATTTGAAAGAAGCATTGAAGGTGAAGAATCAACCAAGGAAAATAGCAAATTGAAGTAATAGTTAAAGGCAGAGGTTTTCCAGTGAGTATAATGAGACAGTAGGAAATGGCTTGAATTTAAAGAGATATATATCCAGATCCAGAGAAATAGATGATTAAGAGCACTTGTGGCTTCTGCAGAAGACCAAGAGTTCAGTTCTCAGCACTCACATGATAGTTTACAACTCTTTATAACTCTAGTACGAGGAGATTGGAGGCTCTTTTCTGGCTTCTGCAGGCACTGGACATTGGTATAGCATATGCATGTTCATGCCGAGAAACACTAGCTCTCATTAAGAAAATTAATTATTTTGTAAAGATATGCATATCCAAACAGCTGTAAATTTTCATTGAAATAACCACATTTACAAATACTGGGACACTCATTCATTTTATGTGGTGGATATGTAATAAAACAGTTGAGGGTTCCAACATCACTATCAGGTAATAAACTCTGATGCATGGATAGGTGGGAATCAAAGAACAGCCAATACAGAAGACAGTTTCTAGGTCTGGCTTCTTGTAGCCCATGCCTTAATGTCCATTCAGTTCATATTTTTGACTATTTTCTGAAATTCAGTTATCTGTTGTTCTAAGTGTACTTAAAATATATACATCCACCAACAAACAGGTAGTAGAAATTAAGATAATTTGCAAAAGGTAGTTATGAGTTTTTGCATTATTTCTTAAAAGAAGCATCTTGAGTCTTCATGTATAGCAAAAAAACAAAGGGTAAGATTTTTGCATCATGATAACCTTTATGTATTTTTAAGATTTTTATATTTCACTTTTTTCAAAACAATTTATAGATGAAAATATTACTTAAAAAAGAACGGTATTACTGACTCATGCCTGTGATCCCATAATTGAGGCAAGAGCAAGGGGAAGTGCTGTGACTTAGAGACTAGAGTTCTTATAGAACAAAACTGTCTCCTGAAATAAAAGTCTCATGTTTGTCACATAGAATTGATAATTATTTTTGCATGATGTCTTTGAGGGTAATGCTTTTACTGTTTCTGTGGTAAAATAAAAAATGTATTTCTAAAACTTGTATTCTTTGATTAAACTTTTGTAGAATTTATGTTTTTTGAATCCTAAATGTTTACACTTAGTTGTTATTTATTTTATTTATTGTTGTGAGTACTGTCAACTTCATAAGGATAAAAATACAAGATCCACTCGAGAGCACATTTACATTCATCAACAGGAAAGGGTTGTTTTCACCATGGCCCCAAATACAAATGCATCTAAAAACAGACCACTAACTCAGCTCATTAAGTGATAACAAAACCTGCTTTCAATCCAAACTGCATTTATATACAAAGTTTAGAAAAAGAAATCACGAATATTTCTCAAGTGATGGAACCAAACCTTGCCCTCGTTCCAGAGAAACAGACAGGAGCTCCTCTAATTCCTCTCCTAGAATCAATATGCAGGGATAGAAATAGGAATGCCTTTGTGTGCACCATAAAAACTAACCTTTGGACTTTTTGTTCACACTAAGTTTTCAAGCCAAATGCTGTGTCCTGATAATTTTACAACGGTTAATAACAGCCCACAGTTAGGCACACCATGACAAACCTGATTAATTTTCATGCTTTAGAATTAAAATTGATTTGTTAAGGGAGGAACAAAATATTTCCCATTAGAGAATTTGGTCTTATCTTTGTGGTTTTTTATCAACATCTGGACATAGTATGGTATTTTTAAAAATCCTGAAATAGATTACTTTAGAATTCAAGGACTAGTGAGACAGTTCCTAATCATTGATTGTGTTGGCCTGTGGAAAGAGACTGGTGAGTCTGCAGCCTGTCTGTAATAAATAATGCCTTAGAATTTTGGGCAGGCCAGAAACTCTTAAGTCTCAGATTTTTTTCATCTTTTGTATATGATTATTAGGAGGAACTATCTTAATTAATTATTATGTGAATTATAAGAACAAGAACGTAAAGCATCTGAACAGAAGAGGCAGTCTATAGATGTTATTACCAATTATGCCAGCATTTTTATAGTTATTGTTCTTATAAATATCATAAATGCCATTTGTATCATTAGCTATAAATCAAAACAATCAGCATCATTAAGATAATATATTGAAATCTTACTGACTGCAGGATTTTATTAATGATTTGTCTCATAGAGTATCATTTGAGAGTATTAGCATTTTTCTCTTTGAAGCAAATAAAATGATTACTTTACCCATCTGGAATGGCTTGAGACAACATCTTAACAATCTTTAGCATTTTAAAATGCTTCCATTATTTTAAGGAATAAATACTTAACACAATAGACTCTGTAATATAGTCTAATTTAAAAGCTATATATTAGAATAGTTAAGTTTGGAGAAATCTTCTAATTCTCCTATTGTGAATGATTTGAATTAAAATGATTTCTTTCAGTGGTAGTATAAAGAAGCTGTTTTTATTATAAAATGTGATCTCTTTGAATAAAACATTAAGGCTATTTATTGGTGAATGATCTATAAAAGTCTGTACCAGTGGAAATAAGATCTCTGAGGTGTCATGCCCCTCTTTTAGATTGTGACTCTAGAAGTTTGACTCTGAGACCCACAAGCTCCATTGTTATTGCCTTTTAACCTGTGCAATTGCTGATACACACCTATAATATACTACCCTCTGCTACTCTCCTTTCCATGTCTGTCTCAATTTTAGTTATCATCAAGGTTCCATTAATCTTTCAATTTCAAAGTGGTCTGTATGATCAGCTCTTCTGTTCTGTCTTGTCTTCCCAGGCAACCTAGAAACATCATCTGTACATCCCTTGTGAGGCAAACCTCTGCAAGAATTCTTCCTTATATCCCTTGTGAGTCTGCCTTGAGATTATAAGAGTTGTGGGAGTAACAGGCTCTGCTTATTTCTACAGGTATCTGTCTTAGACCTAAGCACAATGTGAGAACACAGCAATTCATTCTTTTGTGAGCAATGAAACACAAGACAATCAGCAGCTGACTGAACAAGTTCAGGGGCATTATTGTTCTCTTGTGCACACCTTTCTCCAAAACCATACAGGCATCCTCTTCTAGTTTTCTCTTGGCTCTTGGGCTGGTGAGAATGATCCTTAATTTTGGTTCTCCAAATTAAGCAGATGTAATTATTTTAATAGAAATATATTTATATATGTAATTCACAATTAAATCTAGGGTTTTAATGAAAAAAATTGATTTAATGTATTTCATTCATTAAAAAGCTTTTATTTTTATAACAGTTAAAATATTTCCACATAAATGTTTTTATTACACAATCAATATGGTAATATTTATAAAGGTCTAAAACCAATGTAATCTTGACACAGACTATAATTCTAATAAATTAATATATTTTAGCTTTAGATTTTCTTCTAGCTTGTATCCATTTGGAGATACAAATTCAAATGCTGGCCATAATGTTTGTGAATTGTTAAGTTTTATAATTTGTTCAGATGTCCTTTTGTATTTATGACTTGTTTAAAAATCCTTACTATGTTAACTTTAGTGAAAATACCACCTTAAATATATAGCTAGAATTCATTTTCTTAATAACAAGAGTTAGAGCTCTAATTACATGTTTCCATTTACATATTCTACTCTCTTGGGCCTAATTATTTAAAATTTGTTTATACAATTTTGTATACTCTTACTAAGTGACTAAAGTTATGTTATCCAAAACATTATTCAGCCCATAAGATGACTGAAGCTCTTGAGGTGAAAGAATGGCACAATCATATATGCATCTTTAATAATTTATGTTGTGGCTGGGCGGTGGTGGCGCATACTTTTAATCCCAGCACTTGGAAGGCAGAGGCAGGTGGATTTCTGAGTTCGAGGTCAGCCTGGTCTACAGAATGAGTTCCAGGACAGCCAAGGCTACACAGAGAAATCCTGTCTCGAAAAAACAAAACAAAAAAATAATAATTTATGTTGTGATCAGAACTGACATATTATTACATGCAAATTTATTATAATATCCCTGCATATGTTTGAGGATGCTTAATCCCTTGTTGATTTTTTTATGAATCATTTCTAAATGTCAATTATATTCTCTTTAAAAGAGTTATGAAATGACAAGTAATTAAGAGGAAATAAACATTTATAGTTATATACATTTATAATTTTGATGCATTTGTTTGGATTCCTGAAATTTTAAGTCTTTAGTTTTCTAGGAGTATTTACTCATTCTTTGATATATTGTTGATATAGACAAGGAAATTTATGGAGACCTATCTCTATGTACTATCTACTGGGAAGAGATCTGTGGGAAAACAAAAATAGAGAAGTTCTACCAGCACATATCTAACATCTTAACTGGGAGTTATTAATGTTTTGTGGAGTATTCAACTGTGTAATAAGAACTAGTGGTGATCTTCTAATTACAATATTTACACTTAGTTTTATACACTTGCACTCTACTTGAGATTAGTTGGTGGACATCACCCATTTTTCCTCTCTAGGCCTATTCACCCCTGTTGTTTGCTTTTGAGCATTCACTGTACTTTCAGTTTAGCTCCAGTATTTTGCTGGTTTGAGTAGGGAGAAACCCAGTGGAATGTTGGTGAGAATTGCTGCTTCCTTCTGCAGCATCTAAGACCATCTTCTAGATTTGTCTAGGTTCTAGAGCTAGTGATCATCACTCTGTTCCCACAGTGCCTGTAGTTTGACTTTGTTTTCTATGTATCATCTATCATGTGTCTCTAAATTATCTAACACATTTTTGTTTCAAGCTCAGTTGAGCCTTTGTTTTCCTTTCCCTTAAAAATGATTTCTTTTCCTTGTCCTTACAAACCTTCCCATTACTCCTTCTTGCTTCTTTTCAAATTCATGGCCTAATTTTTATTAATCATTGTGTCATAATCTATATCTATATTTACATATTCTATGTCATCTATCTACATATACATATATGTATCAACAATTAATATATATAATATATATTACATATTAGAAATATGCTAGTAAGCAGGAGGGGATGGGTTCGTGAGCAGGTGGAGGGGGAGGGACAAGAGTTTGTTTTAGTTGTTTTTTTCTTTTCTTTTTTTTTTTCTTTTTTTTTCTTTTTTTTTTGGAGGGGAACCTGGAAAAGGAGATATTGTAAATAAAGAAAACATCTATCAAAAAAAAAGAAAAAAATATGTATTATTTATATGTCTATATGTATTCCTAAGTAAATAACTACAACCAGCTGAGTATAATATTACTTAAATGCTTGTTTTCAGGGCTGAGTGTTTGGTATTTGACAATCAATTAATTTGCTTTTACCTGGGGAAGACTGTTTCTTCAACTCTCAGCTTTCCTTGACTGACTACAGATTTTGTATAGGTGTAGGCTTCCTACTTTGCATGTTAGCATGGTTATCGTAGTTGGCCCTGTACAGCTAATATGTATAGGTAGTTAGGTTGATGAGACTTTATGGATATATCTTCCCTATATTGAGAAGTAGATTTTTAAATTTTACAATTTTAGAAGAAAATTTATCATGTAAACTATTAGTTTGTAATATACTGGGACCACTGAAACATTTGTTCAGTGTGAGATTAAATGAAGGTGAATGAATGCATGAAAATAGATTAGTAGCTTCAGTTACTTGTAAGTAGTTGTTTGCTGTCTTCTCTGTTTACACTATGTCTGTATTTATCTCCAGCTTCCTCAACTACTAGGGAATGAGAAGCAGGAAACTTTAATGAAACAATCCAAAGCATTTATTACGTTGGGTGTAGAAGTGCCCTAACATAATTAATCCTGCATGTGGTAGTTTGGGGGCCATTAAACTGAGAGTCAATTAGACCGAAGATCACAAAGATATAAATTACTCACTAGGGACTTGGTAAAACCAAGGAGAAAGTAGTTGACTTTTGTTGTGCTATTCTAGTAGCCTTGCTAAACAAACATTCTGAGAAAAAATTACTGTGACAAAGTCTTTGAAAATGCTCATAAGGAAGGGTACCAGGGGATATTGATTTGTACTATAATGAGCATTAAGCTGCAGAAATTCTAAATACAGAATCACATGATGAATTCATATGGTAAACTTTTATTTTTACTTAAAATTTAAGAATTACTTGAATGAATGTTTTGACAGCATGTGTGTCTGTGGACCACTTGATACCTGGTGGCCATGGACACCAGAAAAGGGCATTTTAGAGTTAGCAAGTTGCCACGTGGGTAATGGGAACTAAAACCATACCCTCTTGAAGAGCAGCCAGTGCTCTTAACTGCTGTGCACCCTTTCCAGCCAGTGCTCTTAACTGCTGTGCACCCTTTCCAGCTTCCAAATTATTATTTATAGTTTTGATATCTAATTTGCTAGTAGTAAGATGTTGTTTTCTTCATACCTTAAATAAATACTGCTTTATATGTATAGTCTCTTTTTTATGTCCTGTGTTCTTTTTTGTTCTGTTTCTTTGTGTGTGTGTATGTGTGTTTGTGTGTGTGTACATGAATGCATGCTGTAGATTCTGTAGGTATGGTATTTTGTAAAGTGTTTATGTTGTTTGGCCTTCAAATGTGTTATACTTTCTGTAATACATTGAAAGAAATAACAAGATGCCCCTTCTGCTGCTATTTGTCTTGGATCTGTTAGACTTTATTTCATTCTATACTGAAGTAGAATAGTAATCTTTCTTTGAATTAGGTTTTCTGAATTAATGGTGATCATAGTTGTTAAAATAAAAAAATAAAAAAATCTATATTTGAATTGTTCATTTATTAAATCCTCAGCATCTAATCCACCAAACACTCATGTTGATTCTGTCACCAGAACATCTGGAACACATAAACTTTTTCCATTTCTAAGTGTCACATGACAATTATGATAATACCTTCAATAGACTTTGAGGATAATCTTAAGTCTACTCTTTGGTTCTGACTCCTCTCCATTTCCACACACAAATGAGGTCTGTGAACCATTCTTCTTAAAGCATTCCATCATTATTTTCAATCATAGCATGCCTTTCTGTAATGATTTGTCAATTTCAGAGTGGATCATCTCAGAGTTCAAGCATTTAAAGCTTTGTCCTCATTGGAACAATTTTAAGAAAACCTTCAAGAGATGGGGCTTAGTTAGAGATCTCAAAATTCCTGTCTCCTTTATCCTCCAGTTTTCTGTCTTAGCATGTACTGCCTAAAACTTGTTTCAGGAATGACATGATATAGCAGGGGCACTGTCACCAGACTTGGCACCATACTGTTTGAACTTTCAACCTCTTATAAATAAGAGGTAAATAAACTCCTTATCTTTAAAAGTTACCAAGGCTCAGATATTTTGTTATTGAAACAACAAATGATATGATACTTCATCCATGTGTAATAAAACTAAATCTAGGTATGTGAGTCCTTGTGAAGAATAAAATATGTAGCAATGAGATGAAAGAGGAGGCAATGCATGGTTTTCTGAGAAATTATTCTAAGAATTAGTTTATGGATGACATTTAGTCTTTTCTTACCCCAAGCAACATTTAAGATACTCTTTCTTTAAGGACATGATGAACTACATACAAGTGCCAACTGTAAGGAAGGGAACATTTTCTATGCAGTTTTACCTTTCAGTATCTGCACTGTGGAGAACATTAGACAGGAGAGGAGTAGTGCTGGCAGAAGTGAGATGGATAAGCTCCTCTTGAGTAGCTTTCTCAGCTATTGAGAAAGAAAGAGGCGATACAGGAAATAACAATTTGAGGAGCTGAGGTAAAACAAAGAAACATTTTTTTCATATCCTAAATGTTATGTGAGTATTGTCAAGAATATTTTGCTCCTTTTATTTCCTCAAGCTCATCACTTGTCTTGCAGTGTAAGTGAAAGGAACAAGCTGTACTGAAAAGAACTATATCCATTCTCACTTGTGCCTTAATAGCATGATTGATGTTTTTCCCCTGGCAGTACTCACATCTTTCTTAAGGGTCAAATAAACACTTGAGATTGGAAATTCATTAGAAATTATTTCCTGGAGTGGAATAACGGTTACAGCTAGGCAGAATAGAACAAATTAGACATTGTGGATGATTTGTGCACTCTGAGTTGTTTTCTATTGCACTTTCAGCTGGGAGGAATTTGAAAAGAGGAAAATGTGCTAGAGAAATTGAACATAAACAACATTTCATTTTGCTGTATCTTATTGGAAATGCTATGATCCCATAATAAAAATTTATTTGATAATGATTTAGTTTTTCCATTAAAAGACTCCCACAAGACAAAGATCTACTCCTGAAAATGACTATTAAATATAAGAAAACCATACAAATGTACTGACAGTCTTTTAGTTGTGGTGATTTTTGAACTGGAGAAGAAAGACATTAGCTTCAGTCTGTATGCCAAATGAAATCAGACGAGGACGAACAGATTATGTAAAGTATGACTTTGTTAATATTTACATTTTATTGGTATTTTTCTCCTAGAGAAAAAATTTGAATATGCAAAAAGTACAAAACATCTTTTTTTTTGGATAGTATGAGTTTTCTTTTTAATTGTATATTTTATTTATTTACATTTCAAATGTTATGCCCTTTCATGGTGTCCCCTCCAGAAGCCCCCTATTCTTTACCCCTTCCCCTGGTTCTATGAGGATGCTCCCGCACCCACCCACCCACTCCTTCCTCCCCGCCCTGTCATCCCTCTACACTGGGTCATCGAGCCTTCAAAGGATCAAGGGCCTCTCCTCCCACTGATGTTCAACAAGGCCATCCTTTGCTACATGTGCAGCTGGAGTCATGGGTGGCTGGAGTCATTGGTTGGTCTTTAGTCCCTGAAAGCTCTGGGGTCTGGTTGGTTGATATTGTTCTTCCTATGGGGTTGAAAACCCTTCAGCTCCTCCAGTCCTTTCTCTAACTCCTTCATTGGGGACCCTGTGCCCAGTCCAATGGTTGGCTGTGAGTATCCACCTCTGTATTTGTCAGGCTCTGGCAAAGCCTCTCAGGAGACAGTTATATGTCAGTAAGCATTCCTTGGCATCCACCATAGAGTCTGGTTTTGGTGTCTGTTTATGGGATGGATCCTTAGGTGGGTAGGTTTTTGGATGACCTTTCCTTCAGACTCTGCTCCACACTTTGTCTATGTATTTCTTCCTATGAAATCCCATCAATGTGTACCTAATTTTAAACTTTTGTAAAAAAAAAATTTTTTTAATTTGTGACACAGTGGTAGCACTACCAAACAATTGTGGTTTGGTAGAATTTTGAATATACCACGAATGGATATTTTAAAATAAAAATTATTTTAAAAAATTGGTAAGTTTTGTATTAGTGAAAGGTCAATGATTCCTATGTTTCGTATTAAGTCTCTCATGTGAAATGCTGCAAGTGACTTCTTGCTACTTTTTTATTACCCGCACAAATTAATAGTTTTTCTTATAGACTTTAATGGCTTCTCTGGGGTAATATTTAATTGTTCTTGGGTTGTAGAATTAAAAAATACAGGGGGCTGGAGAGATGGCTCAGTGGCTAAGAGCACTGATTGCTCTTCCAAAGGTCCTGAGTTCAAATCCCAGCAACCACATGGTGGCTCACAACCATCCTTAATGAGATCTGACACCCTCTTCTGGTGTGTCTGAAGACAGCTACAATGTACTCACATAAAATAAATAAATAAATAAGTAAGTAAATAAATAAATAAATAAATAAATATACATATTTGAGAGAGGAATTCTTTCTAAAGTTATTTTAATGAAAAATGAGCTTGGATATGATGATTCACTGGTGTTGCTGATCAATAGGTCATGATGTACATACCATGTATATAAATGTATGTAAACATGATGTCTACTTGTCTGGAAACTTATGTTTGACAAAAAACCCACATAATTATATTATAAGTAAATTGTTAGCAGAATAGCTGGGGCTTTTCTACATGGTTTGTTAGGGAAAATAATTTATTACTTGAACATAACATTTATATTTTTTTAAGTATCACAGGATGACAACCTATATAAAACTTAGCATCTAGATAAGAAATATGATATGGTTATACTCATTGATTAGAAAGAAATCAAAGTGAAAATTATCTCAAGAAATAGCAGCATTAGCTCTCCTTTTTAGACACAGATTCCAAATAATTTAACATTCAAGTATGAAAACAAACACAGGAAGAAAATCTTATAATTTTCACAGGAGTGAAAGTTATTTATACTTCTTAAATTTTAACTACAAATCAAACTAAGTATAATCATATTGCCAAGCCATTTAATCATTTCCATTATAATTGGAAAATTGTAGGAAATTAAGTTAAAATTCTATATAAATTCCCTATAGTTTTGGAAAGGTATTGTAATCTTAGACTTTAATGACAATAGTGGGTTATTCTTACCTGTTTGAAAGTACAACATTTAAAACAATGAACTGTAATACTAAAAGCTATCTAACCAGCCAACAAAAATCATCAAAGCAACTCAAGAATATTCATGCAATTTAACAGGAATCACCAACGCAAAACACCAGACTACTAAAATCAGAAAAAGTTCTGAGTGATTTTTGGGAATATCTTGTCAAGAGAAAAGACATAGAACAGTACCTTTATAATTATAATTTCATTTAATGAAATTGCTAGAAAGTTTAATATTTGGAGATAGAATCTTAATCTATGTTTATTTTTAGCTTCAGCTCAGTCTATTGACAAAGGCATATCATGGGAGGTTGGTAATATTTAAAAAAAGTCATTGTGAAGATTGTGTAGCTATATATATTTATGAAATTAATGAAAGTATGCTTAAAATCGAATGCCTTATAGCAATCAACACTGCTTAATTATAACAAATAAATATGAATTGTCTGAGTTTGGACTGTAGCTAAAGCAAGCAAGAAATATAAGTGGATAGAGAAAATACTACCTATATAACCTATATATGTGTTTTAGGTAGGAAGAGTCATAAATTCTAACATCTTTCTTCATACTAATCTTTGCAGAAGCAAAAAATGTAACATAGTTAGAAGTTGCAGAAAAGACATACCCTAACATCTGCTTCAAAATGTACTTGGCTCTGTGGCTATGAGCTGACTGTAAATGCACTGGCAATCACAGAAACTTAGGTGAAATAGATCTAGAATTAGTTGAAAATGGCTGAGTGAAACTTTATATGTCATTATGCATAGATAAGGTTTACAGTTGGGGCAGGCTATGTCACTTGATTGAAATAGCAAAAATAAGTTCTTTATATGAACATAATAAAAAATTTGCAAACACTATACACAATGCTCACAACCCTGTTAGAAACCAACAAACCTATTCACAAACATGAAATATAACCTGCTTAAAAAAAAATCAGTGGTCAAAAACAAAAGGACACACACAGACATTTTCTCTGTGGTAGGCAGAAACTTTATAGCTCTTATCATAGTTAAGGAATTAACTTTAATTAATTAAAAATTAAAATCATAACTCACAAATATAGTTCTTATCATGAAAATAATGTAAAAGCCAAAATCCTAACAGATGCAAACATAATTCTCACATTCAGAGAAACTGTTTGGGTGAGTTTAATGCTAATGTTTTTAATCTTAGGACTTAGATTTGCATTCTCCAGTAAAAGTGCTAATAAACTCAATAAGTGAACAACTCTGCTTAAGTTTCCAATCTAGGAAATAAACGTAGGCAGTGCCTGGTAATGTAGGTCTGTTATCTCAACTACATAGAAAACTGATGAGACATTGTTAAAAAAATAAATAAAATAAAATAAAACCAAAATAATAAGAACTGAGAATATACAGTGCTATGAATGATTAAAGTCCTATGCTGAGTCCACAATGCTGAAAAAATGTATATGCTTCAGAGTTCCACTTCTAGCTACTGGGAAATGCTAGGATCATTTCAGTAAAAACATGATAGGAAATGATTCCTTCTTGCCCAGCAATTCTGTTTGCGCAACTATGTGGAAGGTTAGAAGGTTTTGATTTTTATGTGCCCTATTCTTCTTCTTTTTATTTATTAATATAAAAACCAATAAAATGCTAAGGCAATGCTTGAACTGTTACTTGGCATCTTCTGGGGAGCATATGAGAAAATGAACCCTGTAAGCATTGCATTTCCCAAAGCACCAGGATAGGGACCAAAGCTCTGTGTTTCATGGGCTCTGTATGAGACATTCCTCCATGCCAGGGTCTCCCCTCTACCTGACCCCTGAATGGTTTAGGATATGACTGAATATTTTACAGTTTTACTTTTCAAAGTGAAGCTACAGGAGTTTTACAGAAGCTAGATGATTTACTGAAGATACATTTTTTTTTGTGAGAGTCAATTGGAGTCACAGAAAAAGCTGACACAAACAAATATGGGAGTTATAAACTGTACCCAAAAGATATTTCATATCTCTAGGGATTCTTCATAAGCTAGAACCCCTGAACATTATAATGTAAGGCAGGCAGATTTAAAAATGAAACAAAAGACCAAAGCCACAGGGACTCTCAAAAATGCATGTTATGAAATTGTATTACAAAAAAATCATAATAAAATTGCTTCAAAGCTTTGCAGTTGATTCTTGTATAAATTCCACTTTTCAGCCCTTATCTCCAAATAAGTAAAATGACAAGCATTTTGACATATTTTTAAAGTGTAGACAACTGTGAAAATTTAACTTATGCATACTGAGATGGACAGGACATGGCTGTGGTTTTGTTTTCCTGAGAGTTGGTAAGAGGTGAAGAGAGTAAAGTTAACATGACAATGGCTTTGGGAAGAGAATGATGGACTAAGAAACTGATGGTATGAAATAATTTCTTTATATGTCTTCTAGATACTCATTGTTACAAGATGTTTGAGATCCTAGGTCATCAGACATAACAAGACTTCCCTTGCCAATTCTGTACATGTTTATGTTGTAGTTTCTACCTTGCCTCCTATACCTTCTCGATTCATAAGAAAATTTAAATAAACTTTTGATTATTTGTTATGAGACATCACATGTATGTAAACATGTTTGAATTGGTTCTAAGTCTTCAGAGAAATGCAAATGGCTCTTGTGCATATAGTAAACATATTAGACTTTTAGATAAATAAGTGAGTTGTATGCTTCTAGCTAAATTTTAACAGTAACTACGGATCATATAAAAGTAGCTTCATGTTCTATTATTGAATTAAATGTCTTTACTAAATAGAACACAGAAGGAAATCTTTGTGTCTCATTTGTGTGTGTGTGTGTGTGTACAGGTACATGTATATCTATGTGTCTTATGTGTGAAGGCTAGAGACATCATCCTGAGGAAGCCTGAGGAATTGTTTTCTGTAGAATTAAATATTTTTAACCCTTTTTTATTTTTCATTGGTTATTTTATTTATATACATTTCAAATGTATTCCTCTTTCTGGTTTCCCCTCCAAAAACCCCTTATCCCACCACTTCCCTGCTTCTATGAAGGTGTTCTCACACCCACACATCTACTCCTGCCCTACAATGGAGTATCAAGTCTTTACAGGACCCAGAGCTTCCCCTTCCATGGATGTCAGATAAGGCCATCCTGTGCTACATATGCAGCTGGAGCCATGGGTCCTTCCATATGTACTCTTTGGTTGTTGGTTTAGTTCCTGGGAGCTCTGGGGGTTCTGGTTGGTTGATATTGTTGTTTTTCCTATGGGGTTGCAACCCCCTTTAGCTCTTTCAGTCTTTGCCCTAATATCTCCATTAGGATACCAGTGCTCAGTCCAATGGTTGGCTGCATGTGTATAAGTAAGGCTTTGGCAGAGCCTCTCAGGAGATATCCATATCAGGCTCCTGTCTGCAAGCCCTTCTTGGAATCAGTAATAGTGACTGGGTTTGATGGCTGCATATGGGATGGATCCCCAAGTGGGGCAGTTTATGGATGGCCTTTCCTTCACTATCTGCTCTATTCTTTGTCCCTGTATTTCCTTTAGACAGGAAAAATTCTGGGTTAAAATTTTGAGAAGTGTGGGTGGCTATGATCATTTTATTAGATGCTGAAAAAGCATTTGACAAAACTCAACACCCCTTCATGTTAAAAGTCTTGGAAAGAACAGGAATTTGAGGCCCATCCTAAACATAATAAATATAATAAAAGCAATATACAGCAAACCAGTAGCCAACATCAAACTAAATTTAGAGAAACTTTGAACAATCTCACTAAAATTGGGCACTAGTCAAGGCAGGCAATTCTCTCCTTATCTATTCAGTATAGTACTCAAAGTCCTAGCCTGAGCAATTAGACAACAAAAGGAGGTCAAAGTGATACAAATTGGAAAGGAAGAAATCAAAATATCACTATTTGCAGATGATATGATAGTATACTTAAGTGACCCAAAAAATTCCACCAGAGAACTCCTAAACCTGATAAACAACTTCAGCAAAGTGGCTGGATATAAACTTAACTCAAACAAATCAATAGCCCTACTCTACTCAAAGAATAAATGGGCTGAAAAAAGAAATTAGGGAAACAACACCCTTCACAATAGTTATAAATAATATAAAATACCTTGGTGTGACTAACCAAGCAAGTGAGAGATCTGAATGACAAGAACTTCAAGTCTCTGAAGAAAGAAATTGAAGAAGACCTCAGAAGTTAGAAAGATCTCCCATGCTCATGAATCAGCAGGATAAACATAGTAAAAATGGGCATCTTACCAAAAGCAATCTACAGATTCAATGAGATTCCCATCAAAATCCCAAGTCAATTCTTCACAGAGATAAAAAGAACAATTCTCAAGTTCATTTGGG
>NW_022196900.1:11363316-11386096 GCF_008632895.1 Mastomys coucha
AAAAAAAGAAAAAGAAAAACAACCAGGATAGCAAAAGATATTCTCAACAATAAGAGAACTTCTGGGGGAATCATAATCCCTAACATCAACAGAGCAATAATGATAAAAAAAATGCATGGTATTGGTACAGATACAGGCATGTAGATCAATGGAATAAAATTAAAGACTCAGAAATGAACTCAGACACCTATGGTCACTTAATTTTCACAAAGAAGCTTGAACCATCCAGTAGAAAAAAGACAGCATATTTAACAAATGGTACTGGCTTAAGTGGTGGTACAAATTGACCCATTCTTATCTCTCTATACAAAGCTCAAATCCAAGTGGATCAAAGACTTCCACATAAAACAAGATACACTGAATCTATTAGAAAAGAAATTGAGAAAGAGCCTCGAACACATCGGCCCAGGGGAAAAGTTCCTGAACTGAACATCAGTGGCTCAGAATCTAAGATCAACTATTGACAAATGGGATCTTATAAAACTGCAAAGCTTCTGTAAGGCAAAGGACACTTTCAATAGGACAAACATGCAACCTACAGAATGGGAAAAGATCTTTATCAACCCTACATCTAGTAGAGGGCTAATATCCAATATATAAGGAAGTTAGACTCCAGAGAACCAAAAAACCCAATTAAAAATTGGCTAAAGAGCTAAACAAAAAATTCTTAGCTTTGGAATCTTGAATGACTGAGAAGCACCTATACAAATGTTCAACATCTTTAGTCATCAGGGAAATGCAAATCAAAAGAACCCTGAGATCCTACCTCACACTAGTCAGAATGGCTAACATTAAAACCTCAGGTGACAGCAGATTCTGGTAAGGATGTAGAGAAAGAGAAAGACTCCTCCACTGCTGGTGGAATTGCAAGCTGGTATAACCACTCTGGAAATCAGTTTGGTGGTTCCTCAGAAAATTGGATATAGTACTACCTGAGGACCCAGCTATACTACTCCTGGGCATATACCCAGAAGATGCTCCAGCATATAACAAGGGCACAAAGTCCATTATGTTCCTAGCATCCTTTTTTATAATAACTAGAAGCTGGAAACAACCCAGATGTCCCTCAACAGAGGAATGGATGCAGAAAACATGGTACCTTTACACAATGCAGTACTACTCAGACATTAAAAACAATGACTTCATGAAATTTGCAGGCAAATGGATGGAACTAGAAAATATCATCCTGAGTGAGGTAACACAGTCAGAAAAGAACACACATGGTATGCACTCACCAATAAGTTGATTTTAGGAAAAAAGCTTGGAATACTCATTATACTGCTTACAGACCATATGAAGCTCAAGAAGAAGGAAAATCAGAGTGTGGATGTTTTAATCCTACTTAGAAGGGGGAACAAAATTAATCTCATTTTTAATAACAGTTTTGAAATATATAAAACTCTATCCTAACCTATCACCCACCAGAGGTAGTGGAAAAGAAAGGTTATTTGGATACAGGGCAGTGAACTTGTTTAGGAATGGTTCTTTTGGAGTCAATCTTATTTGTGTTGTCAAGTAATCAGTAGTTCATTTCACAGGAATGAACAGCAGCAGCTCAATCTATTTGTAAACTATGAATATATCAGTAGTCAAGTTCTGTAGTGTTGGGATACTAAACATGAATCTACAGTGGTGGCACAATCTAGCAGAGACAGCTAGGCCTCAGACAAATTGACATGAGTCAGCATCAGGGGCCAGGACCACTAGGGGCACCAGGAGAAATCTTTTGTCTTGTCTCTTTCAACAAACTGAAGATCAGTGAAGATTCTAGAATAAGAGTCATTGTGAAGCTAGCTATAGAAGCAAGCCAAGCCTTTGTCACTATCTGTTGCATTTTATTTATATTTTCTCTAAACATCATGTGTTCTCCACAGGTCTTGTGAGTCTGTCTTAGCAAAACTCTACATGAGTTTGTACCAGCTGACATCACTCTGCCAATCGATTTGTGTCCTCAGAAACAGGAAGAAGATGCAGGAACCTTACAAAAAGATTTCTGGTGTGTTTCTTTCTATGAAGGCATGACAAATGAAGCTCAACAACACAATGCAAGGCAAACCAATGTATGTGTGTTGTAAGTGAAGAATCCCACATCACATGTCCTTTGACAGGTATGCTTTAGCAAAACATCTTTTTACCTGTCTTTGCTTTAGCAAAACATCCTTTCATTTGTATCTGCTTTAGGAAAACATTCCTTTACATGTTTGCCCCAGCAAAACACCATCCAACACACCTGACTTTCCAAAGAACCAGAAGTTTCCACTTCAATTGTCTACCTTTTTTGAGACATTATCTCTCACTGATCCTCAACCTCACAAATGATTTTAGGCCACCTGGACAGTGAATTCTAAGCATCCTGTCTCTGCCATCCCAGCACTGGGATTACCATCCAGCCTAGGTTCCAGAATGGGATTTGGAGATCCAACTGTAGTTTCTATGTTCAAGAGGCTAGCACTTCATCGATGGAATTATTTCTCAAGCCCTTGTGTCCTAAATAATTACTTTGGTTCTTCAGTTGAAACCATAAAAGTAAGAGGGCTGGGGTTACCTTATATCTTAGTCAGAGTTTCTATTGCTGCAATTAAACAGCATGACAGAAGCAATTTCGGGGAGGAAAGGGTTTGTTTCAGCTTACAGTTTTAGGTGACAGTTCACCATTGAGGTAAGTCAGGGCAGGGACCTGGAAGCAGGAGCTGATGCAGAATCCATGGAGGGTTGCTGCTTGCTGGTTTGCTCCCCATTGCTTCCTCATTCTGCTTTCTTATGGACTAGGATTTGACTAGCCCTATGAGGTCCCCACCCACAATGGGCTAAAACTTCCGCCATCAAGCCCTAATTTAAAAAAAATGCCCTAGTCTTGCTTACAGCCCAGACTTATGGAAATATTTTTAACTCCTCTCAAATGACTTTAGCTGCATCAAGTTGACATAAAACCACCCAGTACAATTGACACCTTATTAGCACAAACACATCACTGTTAAGCTACCTTTCTTTCTCATTTATTCCCAAGATGTCTTACATAAAAAGTAGAAATAACTTTAAAAGTTCCACATCCAAAATGGCATAAAAACACATTTTGCTCAAATATGTCATGTAGGCTTAAATTTTTTTCAAAGCCTACTTTGATAAGGGTTCTCAAATGCTTCGACACACCCCCCCACCGCCTGCTTTCAAGCCTACTGTCCAAACATAGGGGAGAAAGATGGTAAATAGGACAAGGAGGTGTGAACACAGTAGTTCTTTGTACTCCAATCTCTGTTGTCAGGATACCAATAGTCAGTTCAAAGAGTGTCACCAAACACAAATGACCTGCAAGAGTACCATCCAGCAGAAGCAGCCCAGCCTCCAGAACCAGCTGGAAGGCTGGGAGAAGTGCTTTGCCATGATTCTTTCAATGAAGTGAAGATCAGAAAACAAATGAGACCAACACAGCATGGATAGCTACGCAAGCACCTCATCACTCTCTATTGGGTCATACTTATACGCTCTCCAAACATCATATATACTCTCATGGGTCAGATTCAGTAAAACATCATATGATACAACCAGAAATGTCAACTTCAATGTCTTAATGACATGTACAAGTTATGTGACACTTTGACCAAAAATAAAAACATACATAGATTAAAGGCATAAGAAGAAAAGAACTGGGACTGGTATAAAAGGTGCAGACAGAAAAAGTGCAGAAAAGTGCAGAATATTGTGATATGAGATTGTCCTGTTGATTAGTTAGTTATATAAAATGAATTTCTTAACTCCTATACATTATGTTTTATTCAGCTGTAGATTCTAAGTTCAGATTAGTAATTCCTTAAAAGATTACAATTTTCCCAAAAGATTTCATGACTCCCAGTTTTCTATCCTTCTATGAGAACTTTGGAATAAAAAAACTAAGTAAGAATAAATTTTGATTTATAGACTTAGAAGTGTACGTGTTTGGAATTGGTAGGTTACTTTTTGTATATGCATGTTGACATCTTTATTTGTTTAAGTACAAGCATGTGGTGGGCATTCTAAAGATACTATATAAGTTTGGAATGTGGCCAGAAGTGGAATAGAAATATCCAGCATCAAATGGCTGAGAAACTTCTCACTGTACTATGTAGATCCTGTTACTGAAACTCATGAATTTACCTCAGAACATGTAATGGTAGAATGTTCTGCTCTAAATGGGACACCTATCCCTGCTACTCCAAGGCTTAGAAACAGGTCAGAAAAAAAGATAGAAAAGATTTAAGAGCAGAGGGAGGAGAGAAGAGACATAAAATGCATCTTCTCTACCGGACATAGCCATTGTAGTCATGAACGTGCTGTTGCTATGGTTGTCCCTACATAAGATGTTCAAGGGGTGCATGAAAGCTAGACTGTCAACCTCTCATCAAGGAAGGAGCAGGGGCCTGTGAAAAACTAACCCTACTTGACTAATGACTGGTTAATGGCTGTTAATAGTGAGAATATATATTTTTTTTTTGGTGGGGTATCCACTGGTAAGTTATAGCCTCCTCCCACTTCAAGAGCAAGAAACTCTAATTAAACTTAATGGGTCTGTACATGTGGCTCGACAGTTAAGAGAGCTTGCTGATTTTGCAGAGGACTGGAATTCAGCCCCCAGGATGTCCACTGAACAGCACACAGCCACCCATATTTGCTACTCCAAGCATCTGATGAGCAATTCTGGACTCAGAAGGCATTGACAAAAATGAATGTGCACATAAAAAATATTAAGATATGGAAAGAAAGTTTACAATAAATCACACACACACACACACACACACACACACACACACACACACCATGAAGGAGGATGCAGACATGTTGAGAAGTAGGATCTCAGCAGGACAGGAAGGGGGATTAGGTAGCTGAATTATCTTAAAATGACTTAAAATCATTAAATAAGTGTTTAATATTCTCCAGCAGCAAAAAATTAGAAATAGCTAGCAATAAACTTAAGAAAAATGAGTCAATAAAAGTCACATTCTACAACAGAAGTTAATTCTACAAAAAGGTTGATATTTTTAAGGCATAGCTATTGTTTCTCAATGTTTTATTTTCTCATTCTTGTTCATTGGTAGGGTTGACACTTTTAAGGAAAGAACCATTTAATGGGCTGATATGAAGTGGGTTTTATTAGTTCAGCCCTCTGTAAGCATTCTCATGCCCCATTAGCATCCTGCATTGTAAAGAACTGCTTTCCTTAAATTGTGCATCTTTGGATATAAAATCAAGACTACAGTAAGTCATTGCCTGACTGTTGAATGATCACTTGTAGTATCTGCAGTTATGAGTTAGGTGAAGTGTATAATTAGGAAACACATTTCTATATGGCTTATTAAGTCACAAAACACAGTCATTGAAATTTGAATGATTGTAAAGGGATGATAATATTTGATAGCAGTTAGAGTGCAAGTATGAGATTTCAGGACTGATAAAATTCTTAATGTCAGAAATATATCAAGTAACAGTTCAAATAAGGCAAGGTTGAATTTAACTAAGAAATTAAAAACTAATAGAATATCTGGTAAAATAAAATGTTTGCCAAAATGTAATTAGACTTTTCATTGCATTTTTATATAATGTTAGGGATGAACATACATTTTGCTTTTGCTTATGCTTATTTACTTATTTATTGATTTATTTACTTTACATTACAATATCCTCTAAGCTCTCCTCCCAGTCTCCATTCCCACTAATCCTTTCCCTATTCCTTACCCTCCTTCTCCTCTGAGAACAGGGATATCCCCTCCCTGGCTGGGTGTCTTCCCACTCTGGCACTTCAAGTCTCTGCAGGACTAAGTGAATCCTTTCCCACTAAGTTACCCCAGCTAGGGAAAAGGGATCCACAGACAGGCAACAGAGTCAGGGACAACCCCAGCTCCAGTTGTTGGTGGACTAACATGAAGAGCAAGCTGCACATCTGGTATGCTGAGAGTACTGGGTCCAACCTATATGAGCTCTTTGGTTGGTAGTTCAGTCTCTGGGGTAACCCATGGGTTCAGGGTAGTTGTCTCTGTTCATCTTCCATTAGAGTCACTACACTCCCTCAATACTGGCCCCAGGTTTTCCACAAGACTTCCCAAATTACATCTGATGTTTGGCTGTGGGTCTCTGCATTGTTTCCTTCAGCAGCTAAGTGGAACCTATCAGAACAGTTATGGTAAGATCCTGCCTTCAGGAACAGTATCAATAGTGTTGGGGATAGGTTCTTAACCATGGGATGGGCTTCAAGTTTGGCCAGTCATTTGCTCCATCTTTGTCCCTGCACATCTTGTAGGCAGTACAAGTTTAGGGTGACAGGTTTTGTGAGTGTGTTACTGTCCTTATCCTTCCACTGGGAGTCCTGTCTGTCTATATGGTGATGCCAGTTTGGGCTCCATATACCCCACTTTTAGGAGTCTCAGGTAGAGTTACCCCCACAGACTCTCTGAGGTCTCCCACACACACACCTGACATTTCTGGCAAGTCCTAAAACCTACCTCCGTCCCTCAACCCACCTCCTACATCTATTTTTTCTCATCTGAGAAGGATTCAAGCATCCTCCCTATGACCTTCTTTTTTACTTGGTTTCTTGGGTTTGTGGACTGTAGAGTGGTTATCCTGTATTTAATGGCTAATGTGTACTTATAAGTGAGTATATACCGTCTAAGTCCTTTTGGGTCTGGGTTACCTCATTCAAGATGATATTCTCAAATTCTATCCATTTGCCTGCAAAACTCATGTTGGCCTTGCTTTCAGTAGCTGAGTAGTATTCAATTGTGTAAATGAATCATATTTTCTTTATCTATCCTTCAGCTGAGAGACATCTGGGTTGTTTCCAGTTTCTGGCTATTATGAATAAAGCTTCTATGAACACAGTTAAGCAAGGGTCCTTATGAGATGATGGAACAACTTTTGGGTATGTTCATAGGATTGGTATAGCTGGGTCTTGAGGTATTTATTCCCAATCTTCTAAGAAACCACCAAAATGATTCCCAGTGTTATTGCTCAAGTTTACACTTCCACCACCCTTTCTCCACAACCTCTCCAGCATGTGCTGTCCTTTGGTTACTTGGGTTGTTGGAGTCTAACTTCTCATGGTTTTTATATGTATTAGATATTAGTCCTCTCTCAGAGGTAGGGTTGGTGAAGATCTTTTCCTAATCTATATGTTCTTGTTTTGTCCTGTTGATGTGTTTTTTGCCTCAGAGAAGCTTTTCAGTTTCATGAGGTCTCATTTATTAACTGTTGTTCTTAGTGCCCAAGCTATGGGTGATCTCTTCAGGAAGTGATCTCCTGTACCAATGCGTTCAAGGACATTTCCTAATTCCTGTTTTATTAGATTTAGAATGTCTGGTTTTTGTTTTTCTTAAATTTATTTATTTATTATATGTATGTACACTGTAACTGTCTTCAGACCCCCCAGAAGAGGGTAGCTGGTCTCATTACAGATGGTTGTGAACCACCATGTGGTTGCTAGGATTTGAACTCAGGACCTTTGGAAGAGCAGTCAGTGCTCTTAACCACTGAGCCATTTCTCCAGCCCTGAATATCTGGTTTTAAATTGAGATTTTCTTTTTTTATCCACTTGTACTTGAGTTTAGTTCAGGGTGATAAACATGGCTCTATTTGCATTCTTTTGCTTGCAGACATCCAGTTGGACTAGCACCATTTGGTGAAGATGCTCCACCTTTTCCATTATATGGTTTTAGATTCGTTGTCAAAAATCAAGTGTTCATAGGTGTGTGGGTTTATGTCTGGGTTTTCAATTTGATTCTTTTAATTAACCTGTCCATTTCTGTACCAATACCATAGTTTTTACTTCAATTGCTCTGTAGTACAGTTTGAAGTCTGGGATAGAGATAGCTCCAGAAATTCATTTACTGAACAGGACTATTATCATTATCCTGTGGTTTTTGGTTTTCCATATGAATTTGTGAGTTGTTCTTTCAAGGTCTATAAGAATTATACAGGAATTTAATTAAATCTGTAGCTTTCTTTTTGTAAGATATCATTTCACTATATTAATTCTCCTGATCTATTAGCATGAGAGATCTTCCCATCTTCTGATATCTTATTTAATTACTTTCTTCAGACACTTGAAGTTTTTGTCATACAGACCTTTTATTTCCTTGGTTAGAGTTACACCAAGATATTTTATATTATTTGTGACATTTGTGAAGGGTATTGTCTCTCTTAATTCTTTCTCAGCCTATTTATCATTTGTATAAAGGATGGCTATTGATTTGAGTTCCTTTTGTATCCAGCCTCTGTGCTGAAGGTGCTTTTCAGCTGTAGGAGTTCTCTAATAGAAGTTCTGGGGTCACTCATGTATACTATCATATCATCTGTGAATAACTATATTTTACTTCTTCCTTTTTTAGTTTTTATTCCTGTTGCCTCCTTTAATGTCTTTTTGCTGTAGCTAGGACTTCAAGAACTGCAAAGAAGAGATTGGGAGAAAATGGATGCTTTGCCTTGTTCCTGATTTTAGTGGAACTGTATTAAATTTCTTTCTATCTAATTTTATGTTGGCTGTTGGCTTGCTGCATATTGCCAGTACTGTGTTTAGCTATAGGCTTTGTATTCTTGATCTCTCTAAGACTTTTTAAAAATGAAAGGGGTGGATTTTGTTAAAGGCCTTTTCAGCATCTAATGAGATGATCATGGGGGATTTTTCTTTCAATTTATTTGTATGGTGGACTATTGTGCCCTCCCCACAGCCTGGAGTGGGTTGAATCAGACCTTGTCTTTGCAACAGCCAGCTAGCCCACCTAAGGTGGAGCCTTCCAACCTAGGTGAAGTCTGTTATCCTGCCACACCTGCAGCTTCCTACAAGGAGCCCCCACCTGCTGAGCAGCTGAGTCTGTTTTCCTGACTAGTTCCTCACAAAGCAACAAGATGCTGACAGGCAACAAGATCTTGGCATAGTGGGGATGGGTTCCCACCCTTTATAAACTCAACTCATAGGTAAACATTGGGCCTTGATCAGAAACTTTGTCTTGGTCTCATTCTTCTCTCACCATCCCTCATTAAGCCCCAGCTTTCCTTTCAGGAATCCAGTAATCCCTGGCCACTGTCAGCTACAGGTGGCACCGGAATGAGGGACCTGAACATGGGAAGGCTGACTGAAGGAACACTGTCTTGGTGGAGCTCCACAGAAAATGGAAGAAGATGGTATCTGGCACAGTAAGCAACATACAGTATTGATGCGAGTACTGGCCTTAAACTTCATCTTTTTGAAACTGTTGCTCTAGGTGCAGAAGGATACAGGCTAGACTGAGTCAGTATCATCCCAACACTGATATCAACTAGGGGTTGACAGTGGAAAATGGGATCTGAAACTTCTAAACAGGCATTTGTCTACAGTCAAAAACTGCATCAGGTAAGAGGAGTAGGGCATAAAATAAAAAGAGTAAAAAAAGAAAAAAAGGAGATGCTAAATATACAAATGACATGAGAGAGAGAGAGAGAGAGAGAAAGAGAGAGAGAGAGAGAGAGAGAGAGAGAGAGAGAGAGAGAGAGAAATCAAGAGAGGAAAAAAAAATGGATTTCTGAGCTCTCCTAGGGACAGAAGGAAATCAGGAGACGTCCTGCTTCCTCTCTAGCCCCTACAGGAGACATCCTTAGTTCTGGTTACATCAACTTCTCTACCAACTCTGTATTGTCTGTCCTTGGTGCACCAATCTGTCGATGTGCCAATTTGTGTCTGTTTTTGTTTCGTTGTCTGAATGACTGTTGTTCTATGTTTCATGTTGAAAAGAAAAAAATGGTTAAAACTTTATCTGCTGGCTATCCATCTCTTGATTCAGTCTCAGTTTCCACAGTGGAGGCTGATTTAAATTGCCTCGATCGATCCCTTAGCCAGGAGTCAAGTACAGTAGGTTAAAAGCCCTGCTGAAAGCTGCTTTTAAGAGGGGCCAGCAGCTTCTTAGTTCTAAGGTAAATAAGCAGATAGTTGTTTTTTCCTAGAAAAATCTTTGCAATTGTGATTATTGGGTTCAGTAAATGACAAAGTACTTTTTCTCTGAAAATTATAGCTAGAAAAGATAAAAAGTCTTTGATTGGTCTAAATTTATAAGATTTGTATAGCCACTTCATTTGGTTTCTGACTAGTATTAAAGGTATAAATATGCTCTACATGTCTTGGTTATAAATTATTGGCTTAAAAGTTATTGGGCATGATAAGTAAAGGTGTAACATTGGTAACAGATAGTTAGCCTAAAACTGGTAACTCAGGGTTGGAGTCATTTTAAACAACAACATGTGGCACATTACCAGCCCAGGAAATCAGGCCTCTAAAGATACTTCTAAATTGGGATAATATTTTATGTAATTCTTATCCTAGAAACTAGACTTATAAGGGATAAGATTTACAACAGTGTCTCTTTAATGAAGTATTAAAAGTTGCATTGTCATGCATTCATATATAAAAATTGGCAGCCAAACTTCATAATATGAAAGTGATGCTGGTGATATTGATTTAAGGAGAATAGATTGTTTAAAATTGGGTTTTGCTTTCTGAAAGTTATGGTTATGCCTTAATATTCCAAAACAAATTTAAAAAGTATGGTTAAAATTGCCAGTGTTCCATTGGCTGCAGTTTGCAGTTTGATCACAAGCTCAGGATTCTTAACTCACCTATATTTTGTAATTAGATACTTGCAAGAGTAATAATGGTTAAAAACAACTGTGGCCAGTGTGGGCCCAATGCCCCTTTTACATAAGCTTAACTGGATACAGGGGTAGAAGGAAAATTTAACCCCGCAAGTTTAGAAAGTAGATCTCAGTGACAATTTATTTGGTATCAAACAGCCTCCTGATAAACTGTTTCAAGGAGTTTGTACAACTAAAACCAGCTAGTAGAATTTTCAGAGACCCTCAAGCAGGGTTTCCTTTTGTTACACAATTGTCTTATGAGAACACTATTACAACTCTCTGTGGCCATCCGGCCACAGAAAGCAAAGACAGAATTCTTTGAATATATTTGTATTTGTGCAGAAATTAGACCCTCATACAATCAGGATTTAGCTATGTTTGTTGCCTTACTGTGGACTTCAGTACATACAAGCAATGCTTTCACATCACCAAAGGTTATAAAGAATGTTTTAAATATAAATCATCTTATGAAAGATGTCCAAAAATTAGAGACATAGAGAGACAGTAGAATTGCTCCCCTGGAATCTGTCCTCACTGCAGGAAGTGTAATCTTGGGCCTGGATTTAAGTCCAGGCAGTGTACTCAGATTAAAAATTATTTACATTTGAGTTAATGCAAAGCTCAGGGCAGCCTCAGCAAGGCTTGTGTGGCATTTGTT
Organism: Mastomys coucha; assembly: GCF_008632895.1. NCBI lineage: Eukaryota > Metazoa > Chordata > Mammalia > Rodentia > Muridae > Mastomys > Mastomys coucha. The sequence goes on from NW_022196900.1 coordinate 11,374,604, forward strand.
TTACAAACTCTGCCTAGAAAAGTTTTTGTGGCCTTGCCTCTGGGGAATTGTTTTTAAGATAAAATAGCATTATCACAGATCTATCCAGGTGTTGTTCAAAATAAAGTTTAAAATTAAGATTTATGAAAGATCAATGAGGTTGTTGAACTTGTAGAGGCATTACAATCTTGCCTGTCTACTCCATATAGAATTATTGTGGATTTTCCTTTGCATTCTGATAATTGTAAAGGGTTTGCTTTTAGTGGGTTTGTAAGCATTGGAAAGTCTTGCCTTTAGGAATAACTAGTAGCCTTCTCTGCTTCAATACAAGAAGCTAGGACTTTTAATTTTTCAGTGTATGTTGTTTATTACATGGAAAGTATTATATTATTAGCTAAACCCTCTAAAGGGGAATTTTACTACTTTTGCTCTTACACAATGAGCTTTAAAAATTTTGGAGTAGTTGTTGCTCCAGATAAGTTTCAGAGGCAATATCTTTTTCAATATTTTGGGCCTCAGTTATATTCTAGAAAAAGTGTGGTACAGAAAATTCAAGAAAGAAAAGATGATTTGCTTACTTCAAACTTTTTTCAAAAGCTTCCAGGAGATGTTTATTGACTAAGACCTCACCTTAAGCTCACCACAAGAGGACTTAAGCCTTTGTTGGATGTTATCAAGTGTATGCAAATTAATTGGTAAAAGACAAATAGCTTTGCAGAAAGTAGAGGAAGCTTCTGTAATCAATTGTTATCAATTGTAATCAAATGTTAGTTATTGTTACTCAATGTACCCAAAACAATTCTTTGGTAAAAGAGAGCTTTAATATTTATTCATCTTTCTTTATCTCCAAGTAAAGCTTTAAAATCCTGTTATGAAGCTGTTGTGGTGTTAATTTTAAAAAGTAGGATAGAATAATAAAAGTATTTTAGAAAGAATGTCTTAAAAACCTGATGAGACATCTATTCCTTTTCTCAAATAGCAATTCAATTCGTTAGTGCAGAATATTGATTGATATTTGTCCTATTACATAGTAAAATTTTTAGGCAAAATTGATAATCATTATCCAAAAGACAAGTTGTTAAAATTTACTTGTATGCATGCTTTTTTATTTCCTCTAAATTTATGTATACATCCCATAAAGAATACATCTACAGCCCTTCTATGGGAGGAAAGTGTATGTGATTGGATAAAGTTTATTTTCATGTGTTTCCCTCTATTTCAATTCAGTACAAATAATTAAACTACATGCTGTAGTCACAGTTTTTAAAGTGCTAAAATCAAGCTTTTAATTTATATACTAATAGCCTATATATATATATATATGGTATATACCATATATATCAGAGTTTACAATTACTTGAAATTTTTCCCTTTTTAGATACTGCTAACTCTCAAATTTTGCAATTGTTTATATATATACAACTCAAGAGAAAGAGCTGTTCCTTTAAAGGAGTGTCTTTGGACATTTAAGAACTCATCCTGGACTGTCTGGACAAGATCCCTTAAGGCAATGTCACAGCAGATTTGTACCCAAGGTAGATTATAGGTCTTATATAAGAATAATTGACCATATAATCTCATTCTTTACATCATCAAAATAGTAATGGCTTGAAATGATAATTTGGCAGTTTCAGAGAATGTGCATGTCAAATTATAAATACTTGTTCTTAATGTCTTCAGTTTCTATCTGTACCACATAATGGTGGTATTTCTTGAGGACTTACACTTAATCAATTATTGCAAATGGATACTCATATTTCTGATTTTAGAAAACTAAAATATGCACATGTGACTATTAATATATTTTTAGGCTTTCTAGTTGCAATTGCCTTAACAGGAAAAGCAACTAAAAATGTAATTCATCATTGCCTACATTATTTTCTATGCTAAGTGTTCCAAATCAGGTTAAAACAGATAATGGAACTGGCTATTACAGTCAAGCATTTGAGATGCTTTGTCAACAATTTAATGTTACCCATATATCTGAGATTCCTTATAATTCTCAGGGGCAAAGAATTGTTGAACGTGTGCATCACACTGAAAAACTGGCTTTTAAAAATCAAAAAGGGGGAAATTATATCCCCATGCACATTATTTAAATCATGCTTTTTATTTTTAAAATTTTAAAATTTGGATGCCAAAAAACTCTTTGCTGAGTGTCTGTAGCATCCTACAACTAGGCATCCTCGTGTCTAAGTGAGATGAAATCATCCACTTATTGCATATGGCAGGATACTGATCATGTGTTTAATATGAGGAAGAGGACATGTTTATTTTTTCCACAGAATGCTGCAGGAGCATGCTAGCTGCCAGAGTGATTGGTGTGACATGATGACACAAAGAATAATGCTGACCTGTGACCTTGCTGAGTGCCCTGACAGTGGTGACAGGAAAGCTGTAGTGGGTGTATGTTTTTGACCCACCTTTACTTACCTATGTCCCAGATTAGACAAGGTGCTTTGCTTCAAGCTTTTAGACCTCGTGGGACAGAGAACATAAAGTCTGTGGAAACTGACTTAGAAAAATTAATCAGAAGGAGGAGTTATAATGACTCTCCTCTTTCCTTTAGTGTAACCGGTTATTCTGACTCAATCATTGACTGGTCTAGAAACATATCCAATATTGGACATTCCAATTATGAAGATAGCTAAAAATCTTATCAGCCAGTTTACCTTGCTCTTACCACTATTTCCTGAGAAGTAACAGCTTTTCTGTTGATTCTCAAAGACACCTCCCCTACACCGGTAGGCCAGAGCTTGGGCCTGATTGTTGCTAATTTGCAACTGAATTGAGTGCTTGGGACATCCCCACAGACAACTTTAATCCTGTTGCTTTTAACTTTTGACTTTGTATTTCAAGCAGGTCAGTTACCTCCATACAGGCTGCCTTCAGAAAAGATCAGATATAGCATTGTGGCTTTGGTCTAAATGGGAAAAACATGCTTTGGGGGCCGGCAATCAAGGCCAGGCCACTGGACCTATGGCTCTCATCAACCTAAGAGAGAGACATGTACCAAGAGGCCGTGTTCGTTCATAATAAACAATAAAAAGCCATGTTTGTGCAAATAAACACAAACAAGCTGCATGTGACCGCCAGGACGGGTAAGATTGAGTCCATTAGATTCAGTCCTAAGACAGACGAGGCCGCCAGCCACCATAATTCCCAGGCAGGACCATGGAATATAAGTAAATCTTATGCCCCAGTCCAGCTAATTTTTAATAAATAAGAAGGGAGGAACTGTGCTCTCCTCTAAGCCTCGAGCAGACTGAATCAGACCTTGTCTTTGCCATAACCAACTAGCCCACCGAGGGTGGAACCTTCCGACCTACCTGAAGTCTATTATCCCGCCACACCTGCAGCTTCCTACAAGGAGCCACACTATCTTCTGAGCAGCTGAGTCTGTTTTCCTGAGGAGTTCCTGACAAAACAACAAGATGCTGACAGGCAACAAGATCCTGGCATAGTGGGGATGGGTTCTTCCCCTTTATAAACTCAGACTCATAAGTAAACATTGGGCCTTGATCAGAAACTTTGTCTTGGTCTCATTCTTCTCTCGCTGTCCCCCGTTAAGCCCCAGCTTTGCTTTCAGGAAACCAGTAACCCATGGCTGCTGGTGGCTACAGATTATGGTGGTGGGTCTTTATATAATGAACAACCCTGAATCCCTGGGATGAAGCCTGTATGATCACAGTGGATGATGTCTTTTGGATTCTGTTCACTAGTATGTTATTGAATATTTTTGCATTGATGTTCATATGGAAAATTGGTCTGGAATTGTCTTTGTTGAATCTTTGTATGGCTTAGGTATCAGGGTGACTGTGGCCTCATAGAATGAGTTTGGGTACTGTCTCTCTGTCTTTTAGTTAGTTTGGCTAAGGTCTAGGTTTTCTTGATTCTTTGTATTGTTCTTTTTGTTTTTAATTAATTAATTAATTTCAGCCCTGAGTTTGATTATTTCCTGCTATCTAATCCTCTTTTGTGTTTGATTCTTTTGTTTCCCTAGAGCTTTCAGGTAGACTTTTAAATCATTAGCATCAGAACTCTCCAATTTCTTTATGTAGGGACTTAGTGCTAGCAACTTAGTGCTATCTTAGCACTGGTTACATTGTGCCACATACAGAGAGAGTATCTTGGGTATTGTATTGATGCATCACCTGTCAGTTACAAAGCATATGGTCTACAGCTTCAGCAGAAAATAGCAGATGAAAAATCTAGGGAGCAGAAAGAATTCTGGGACAGAGCCAGGTGAAGGTAGATCTGCCAGGGAAGATGTGAGGAGACATCATGATAATTGCACACAAGTAACTAGCCAAGTGGCAGAATGTAGGTTAAAATAAATGGATCATTTTAAGTTAGGATCTAGTCAGAGAAGAGCCTAACTATATAGCCAAGGTATTGGTAAGTATATTTTAAATCTAAGTCTTATTACTGGGAGCACAGGCTAGAAGAAAGAACTGGTCCTAACTTCAACAGCCCCATATGTTTGGGAATGTTGTGCCTTCATTGTCATTGAATTGTAGAAAGTCTTTAATTTCTTTGTTTCTTCCATGACACAGTGATCTCTGAGTAGAGAGTTGTTCAATTTCCATGATTATTTTGGCTTTCTGTTGTTGAAATCTAGCTTTTGTCTATGATGGTCTAATAAGATACAAGGAGTTATATATCAATATTCTTGTATCTATTGAGGCTTGCTTTGTGACTGAGTATATGTTCAGTTTTGGAAAAGGTTTCATGAGGTGTTGAAAAGAAGGTATAATCTTTTGTGCTTGGGTGAAATGTTCTAGAGATATTTGGCAGGGCCGTTTGATTCAATCCATCAGATAATTTCATTAGTTGTCTGTTTAGTTTCTGTCTCAATGACTGGTCCATTGGTGCCAGTGGAATGTTGATGTCTCCCACCATCAATGTGTGGGGTTTGATGTTTGTTAAGCTTTAGCAATGTTTCTTTTAAAAATACAAGTGAACTTGCATTTGGGACAAAGACATTCAGAATCGAGGCATCATTATGGGAGATTTTTCCTTTAATTTTTCCTTCTGCATTTCTTTTGGTTCAGAGTCTATTTTATTAGATATTAGAATGGCTACTCAAACTTGTTTCTTGGGTCTATTTGTTTGGAAAATATTTTTCTAATCTTTTACTCTGAAGTAGTAACTATCTTTGTTCTGAGGTATGTTTCTTATATGGAACAAAATAATGGATCATGTTTATATATCTAGTCTGTTAGCCTGTGTCTTCTTTTTATTGGGGAATTGAGCCCATTGATGTTGAGAGATATTAATGACAAAGGATTGCTAGTTCCTGTTATTTTGATATTTTGATGTTGATTGTGGTCCTCTGTCTGTCTGTCTGTCTGTCTGTCTGTCTCTCTCTCTGTCTCTGTCTCTGTATGTGTATGTGTTTGTCTTCTTTAGATTTTGTTGGTGTGGAATTACCTATTTCTTGTGTTTTCTAGGTGTGGTTTTCCTTGTTTTGGAGTTTTCCTTCTAACATCTTCTGTAGGGCTGGATTAGTGAAAAGATATTCTTTAAATTGGTTTTCTCCTAGACTATCTTGTTTTCTCCATCTATGGTAATGAAGTTTTGCCTGGCATAGGAGTCTGGGCTGGCATCTATATTCTCTTAAAAACACTAAGACAGCTGCCCAGACCCTTCTGGCTTTTAAAGTCTCTGTTCAGAAGTGTGGTATAATTCTAACAGGTCTGCTTTTATATGTTACATGGTCTTTATTCCTTGCCGCCTTTAATATTCTTTCTTAGTTATATGTATTTATTCTTTTAATTATTATATGGCAGTAGGATTTTATCTTGTGTTTCACTCTATTTGATGTTCTTTAAGCTTATTGTATGTTTATAGGCATCTCTTTTTTAGGTTAGTAAAATTTTCTTCTCTGAGATTGTTGGAAATATTTTTTGAGCCTTCAGGTTGGGAGCCTTCTCATCTTCTTATTATTCTTAGGATTGGTGTTTTCATAGGGTCCCAAATTTTCTGAAATTTTTCTGTTAGATATTTTTAGATTCAGCGTTTTATTTGACAGATACATCAATTTCTTCTATCATATCTTCTATGCCTGCAATTATCTCTTCCATCTCTTGTATTCTGTTGGTAAGGCTTGTGTCTATAGTTCCTGTTCTCTTTCCTATGTTTTTCATCTCCAGGATTAGCTCAGTTTTCTTTTTTTCTATTCTTTCTATTTTCATTTTCATGTCCTGAACAGTTTTTTTCATTTATTTCTTGTTTGACTGTATTTTCCTATATTTGTTTATATTTATTCATTTCCTATTTAAAGGCCTCTCTACCTGTTTGATTGTTTTTTCCTATATTTCTTTGTGGAATTTATTAGTTTTCTCTTGAAAAGCATCTATCATCTCATAAGATTAGATTTAAGGTCATTTTCTTTTGATTGATATGTTTTAGGATATTTAGGGCTTGCTGTAGTAGGATAGCTGGGTTCTCATTGTGACATAATGCCCTAACTTTTGTTGATTGTGTTTTAACCCTGGTCTTAGCCATCTGTTTTTCCCTAGTATTGACAGCTCTAGTAGTCTTTGAAGGAACCGAGCCACTGGTGTTACAGGTAGAGTTGCTAGTCTCTTGTCAGTAGGCCTCTGGGATTGCAGTAGGATTGGTGGTCTGTTGTGGCAGGAGGCTTCCAGAGATGCTGACAGAGTTGGTAGTCCCTAATGTCTACAGGCTGCTGGTTATCCTGCTGCAGGCTTCCTGAGATGTAGATAGAGCTCTAAATCCCTGATAGTTGCAAGGCTCTGTCCTGGGCAGTTGCAAGCCTCCAGGAATGCAGGCAGAGCTATGGTCAGGGAAGTGGGGTATGGAAGGGGCTAGGTTTGCTCAGAGGGGTCAGCAGGCAAGGCATTAGGGTAGGGGTCTCATCTGGTATTTCCTGATGCCTGCAGGCATCTGGGATTGAAGTTAAAGGTATGGCTCAGAAGTTTGAGCAGAGGGTACAGGGCAAACCTCAGGGCTGCTAGGTATGTTAGGTACCCAGTAGGCAGGGGATTGGAGCTTGAGTATCTTACCTGCTTGTTTCTGAAGCAGCAGCAGGCCTCTAGGCATTCAGCCAGAACTATGGCCTGGTCAATGGAGGGCAAAGGGGGCTGGGCAGATTTCACCACTGTTGGGTGTGTCTAGAGGGGCATCAAGCAGGGAAATGGGGTAGGGATCTCATTTGATGGTTGCTGATGTTTGCAGGAAACTAAGATTGTGGTAGATTATGGCTAGAGGTGTGGACCAAAAGAAAAAAAAAAAGGAGTACACATTGGACAGGGAAGACCTCAGATCTGCTGGGCTTCTCTTTTAATAAATTGAAAATAATTCTCATCCTAAAAGAACTGATATGTCTTGCCTTTCTAATTTTTACTTCATTATGTAAAATCTCTTGTTCTCACTTTGCTTTATTTATAGTGTGTGTGTGTGTTAAAGTATTTGTTTGCAAGCTTGTATGTGAGGACCTATACATGCTACTGACATCCTTGGATGGATGCTCCATCTTGTTTAAGAATGTTTTGCTACTTTACTATTTCCACCAATCTAGCTGGTCTGTAACCTTCCAAAGACTGTCCTGTCTTTACTTCTCCTGTTGCCTTGGGGCACTGGGATTATAGACAACTACTGTGCCCAGCTTTACATGGTTTCTCAGAATTTGAGCTCATGTCTTTATTTTTGTGGAGCAAGCACTTTTTCCCCCACTGTATCTGTAGCCATACCTCTAGGTTTTAATTTATCAGCACTTCCAATGTTATGGTTATCCAAATGTATGTGATAGGACCACATTTCTCTAATTGTATTTCCACTTTATCTCTCTAAGCATACATACCTTACAACTGGATTGCTTGTTGTACCCACTTGCTAGCTGTATAGGTTTTCTGTCCTTCTATTTGTGCTGTGTAGTGATCAGGCAAAGCAGTCACTGAAACATTACTTCAAAATGGCTATTCCTTATTGATCTTATGTGAAGATTCCCCTTAAATTGTCTAGAACACCCTGCTCCTCACCTGGGTAGCACAGAAGGGCTGGCCCTGATGGCATGGGCACTGGAGAGCTGGTAGACTCAATAACTCTGCTGATACCTGCCCCTAGATCCAAGGCTTTGAGTTGGATCACCTTAAAATCTATACCATCAATGAGCTGATGGTGCCAAAGTTTTGCAGGTCCAAAGCTGCAGGATTTCCATGATCCAAGATAGCAGCAACATGAAGAGAGAAGTCTTGATGAAGATCCAATATTGACAGTGTAGCAGAAACCAGAAGCCTTCACCCAGAACAACAACCCATTTTGGTGAACATTTGAAGCAGAACTGTTTGGACAAAATAGTATACCCTGAGACTCACTGTAGCATACCTCATCTTACATGTGAAAGTCTTTTCAATTTCAATTTAATTTAATTTTTACTTTCTTATTTTCCTCTGGAGAGGGGATTACAAGGGTTGACAGCTGATATGGAAGTTCTGGGAAATGAAAGTTTGGGGTGCATGATGTGAAATTCACGAAGAATCAATAAAAATCACCATAAAGAATTTCTAAAGTAAAAAAAAAAAAATTCTAGGACTAGTGTCAAAATTTAATAACCAAATTATTTAGCTCACCTGTAGGTACCCAGCTCTATAACAAATGTCTTCTGAGTATCAGACAGAATGCTTATTCTTTAAATGAGATTCTTCAGTTTTATATGTTTCAGAAATCATGTGAGCTATGTATAGCTGGACTTTACATCTTCTGTGACAAAATGAGATGTGGGAGTCTCATACAAATAGCAACAATGTCTGGAATCTGAGAATAGAAATCTGTGACTTCAAAGCCCCTAAATGCTCTTCTGCATAAACAAGAGAATTTATTCAGGTAAGAATTCTAGATTTAAGCATCATCTCCCCATTTGCCAATATGTAGACAAATGTTTGCCTCTATGAGCCTTCTCTGAGAGAGACTTATTGGAGTAGGAACAAAATCACAAGAAATATGTCACCTGAGAAACAGTCCAAGAATCTTTCCCTTTTTTCCACTCATGTCTGTTTACTGTCAGATGAGCATGTTATTGTGTGATAAGGCACAAGCCTGTCATGCCGTTAAATCACTTCTCCGCTCCCAGGTTTCTCTTGAAAGAATGAATGCTCATTTCTCGCTGCCATTTGGTAGCACCAGCTATTATCTCAGAACTTGATTGGGACAGCGTCCATGACAGAGTTCAGTGCTAATCTGCCTACCCTGCTATTGCATTTTGAAAACTTTCTCAAATTTCAATAGCTACATTAAGTCTTAGAAAGAATAATGAAGTGGCTCTGCAGCAGATCCTGTCTGTGTTCTGAGAAGACATGAATGCTATAGGGATATTGATAAGAATATAATGCTGTTATTAGACCATCATATCTATGGAAGAAGGAATATCAAAAGTAAAGCAAAGGAAAACAAAACAAGTTCTCCAGAAGCAAAACAACATAAAACACTCAGAGTATCTCTTTTCTCCAAAAGCTGCCAAACTAAGATTATTAAGAACGTGAGACATTTCCATTTCATTGTTTAGTTTGTGTTCTGACTTTCTATAGAACCCTAAGTGTTTTTTAATTGCTTGAGAATTTCAAATTTTTTTTTATATTTCTTTATTTTTTTTTATTTTGAAGGTTTATTGATTTTTTTGATGTACATATTCACAAATGTAGTACATATTGATTGGGTGTTTTTTTGTCATATTCTTTAAAATTTATAAAATATCATAACAATAAAAATGAGTACTATAAAAGTTGTTTGATATAAAACAACAATCAATTTAACAGTCTTATGTAGATGCTTGTCTATAGCAATAGTGAAAATACATTTTTCTCAATATAAATTTTAAATAACTCCAAACATAGTAACTGTATACTTCAAAGCAATACATCACTACTAGTATTTTCTTAAATGGACATACATATATAAAGTCTTTTTGTTTGTTTTGTATTTAGTAGAGTTTAAAATCTTGGCTCTTACTGTGGTACAAGCCCAAAATAAGAACAATTTTTAGACATTGGGTTTCATTGTAATAAAGCTGTACTTCAATGACCCTCACATCACCAAAGGATTTTACCTCCATCGTAGCTAAGCTGAAAGTTGATAGTTCTGCTGCACCAAGAAATGAATTGTAGGCTCAATTTTTGGATACAGATTTCCTGCTATGGTCAAAACTATTTGACTTGAGTGAGTGACTTTATTCTCAGCCCACAGAGAACAGGTTACATTCATTTAAGAAATGGTGTGTGTATTAAGATGGTCTATCCATAAAGTCATTCACCAATGGTTTCAATGAACAATGGTTCTGCTTGGAGGGTGGCACAGACATTAGATGAGGGTAAGAATTTGTTTCATTAGCTGTGATAATTTTGAAAAGCATTCATCTCAGAGAAAGAGTAACTTATAAAGTCCTCTTCTTCAAATTGATACAAGAGTTACAGACGTCAAGCAAAGCATTCAGTCTCACTTTGTTGTTGTTCTCTTACAAGCAACCTCCCTAGTCAAATGTAACTACATGTGCTTTGATCAAATATAGTCCCCATTCCTTCTCCTTCAAGTCCTCCCCATTTTATTGCACCACTTTTCTGTCACCATTTCATGTTTTCATTATTTTTAAAGTCATCACTATTTATTATTTTCTTACCTATTTGTTTCTCACCAGTTCTGTTTCTACAGAAAATTCTACTTAGTGTGGGAGACATTGTTAAATAAAATAAGGATATCTCTAATATAGGCATGATAGTAGACTATGCAAGTTATAGTTTGCTTATATTTAACAAGTATCTTTGTATGTCTTTTTTTAAAATATATATATTTTAATATGTTTATATATATGCATATATATACTCACATCTTTTGTAGCTTTTAAATGCGTGTATGTATATATTTATATAGCTCATATATATATATGAGTATATATATATAGTATTATAATGTATCTAGAGAGAAGTAATGATTAGAACAGTTACTATGTTGTACATATGGGTCACTCCATTTTTCACTAGTTTTCTTCTGTTTATCCTTTCATTTCTCTTTCACATCCTTATTTTAAAATGGTAACTGTGAATTCAGAATTTATAAAAAAAATAATAAAAATGTCAGACCGATGTTTTTACTCAGAATCATTCAGGTTTACACACTCCCTCTACCCTAACCAGTTCACAAGACATTGCGTGGTGGCTCCAGCATGTACACTAAGAATTGTATTATAGGAGTCACACCCCATCTCTACTCCTCATCCCAGTGTTTTCATTTCTCACACCTTAAGTCTTAATATTGTAAATATAACTCCTTGAATTAATTTCAGAGGATTTTCACCATCCTCCTTTTTCAGCAATGATTTTCTTCATTTTCTCTGGTTATTAACTGAATTCCAGAGGCAGACCTAGAGGGAGAATCAGTACAAGAAAGAGAAGGCAGGAAAAGAAGCTAAAGAGAAAAGAAAAGGGAGGATTTATAGCTAAAATCACATCAAGTAGAAATTTTGAAATGTTTCAATAATTTGGGTTTTTTTTGTTCTTT
>NW_022196900.1:11386106-11393069 GCF_008632895.1 Mastomys coucha
GGAACTCACTCTGCAGACCAGGCTGGCCTTGAATTCAGATATCTGCCTGCCTCTGCCTCTCAAGTGCTGGCTTTAAAGGCCTGTGCCACCACTGCCCAGCTCAATAATTTTTTTGGCTTTCAACTGAAAGTCTCAAGTAAGGTCCATATGGCAGGAATGCATGCATACACCTTATTCCATATCCTCACTTTGCATTTCCCATGGTTGTATCCTCCCACTGAGCTTATTCAATTCCTTGTCCAGTGATAAACTTGAATGTCTACATACATGGAGAGCATTGTGCAGACATGAGAGTGTCTATAACAATTTATGAATATTATTATTGTGCTCTCATCCCACCCTTTCTTGTATCACGTCATTTTGCCCATGCATTCCTTTAACGAACCAAGATTGACAGGCATAAAAACAAATATTGGAGTTTAAATTGATCTAATTTTTTACTAGCTCATGTTTTGTTATCCCAGGAGGAGCTACATAAATGAGTAGGTTTTTGGATTTATCTTTTTATAACCTCTTTCAGAGGTTGTTTTATTTATATGTGGTAGATAGCTTAAAAGTAATTATGAAACACATATTCCAATGGAATATTTTTTCTAGAATAGGTACATTTTGAATCCAAGTCCAAGTGTGTTTATCCTAGAACATACTAGTTTTATATCTCTAAATTACATCTATTTACATCTTCTTGATGAGAGTTAAATCTTCTAATGCCTTACCAAAGTCCTCATTTTTTAAACTTTAACTCATTGCCCATCATCTTAAAAAAATACTAAAATATCTTGTTTTAGACATAACATCTCATAAAACACCTCTTTAGTATATACTAATAATTGATACCTATAATACATTATAAATCTAGCATATAATTTAATTTAGCTTTAAATAATAAAATATTAAATGAATTTTTTAAAGACATTTTCTTACCTGATACTCAGTTGAATATAGTCCAAGATTTAAAAATGTATATATTTCTTGTCTTCTGCTTGGAGTTCTAAATTAGTAATACACTTGAGGAGCAAATGTTGAGATATTTCACAAGTTATGGTGTTCTTATTAGATTGATGCATTTTAAGATGTGCATCTAAATTGAATTACGTGTTCTTAGATGTCACTGGTGTCAAGACAAAAAACATTTGATGTCTATTAAGAAAATAAGGTATAACCATGCATGCTTAGCATATTTTGTAGATTGCTATCATATTTATTATTTTGTATTCCAAATTTTTTTATCTTTTTCACTAAAAATTTTTTAAAAATAATTTTCTACTGAATGGTTAAAATATAATTTATCTTATAACTATCATCTTATATCTTCTCTTTTGTGACAATTTTAGTTTTATTATTGCTAGTTTGACTTAGAACAAAATGGTCTGCCAATATATGAATATCAACTACAAAAGAGACAAACATTGAAAATAAACATTTTAGGTATGCTTCAATAAACAGTGTATAAGTTAGTAGATATTCATTAGTGTTAAAGTAGAAAGCAACCATAAAAATAAAGAGAATTTCTCATGAATCAATGGTTCATATTTAAAGTGAAAAAAAAATTTTTGGCATCGTTTCTATTAGTTTCACACATTGTCATTAAAAATACACAGCATATGGTTTCACTTTTTTCCTTTATAAAAATAATTTTATATATTTGATAAAATAGATTAGAAACTCTCTCAACACTCATTATAGAAAATTCTTTTTGCAATAGGTAGTTATCAATGCAGAGAAAACAAGCTATTAAATAGATTGGGAGATTATTATCATACTCAAATTTCAATAGCCATCTACATTGTACCCTGTTACCACAAATCTCAGAGAACATCCTAAAAAAAGGAAAGGATGATTGTAAGAGCCACAGATAGTGGGTTTTCATAGCAAAACAGTATTTGTCATACATTACAGCACAGTTGTACAAATGAATTCACAGCAGGCGAGACCACACAAACTATCTATCTGATGATTGTCACTACAAACAAAATCACATTATGGTGGGCAGATGGGTTTTACACCTAATGAGAAGCTGTAGAAAGTTGATAACTAATTAGGGAGGAAGAGATGGCTACTTTTAATCTAGAATGCTGACCCAAAGAGTCTGTCAGTACTGTAGGAGATGGTACTACACTCATACACATGTATGCAGCACTAAATGGACTCAGTGAATATTAACTTGAGATTCATAGATGATACACAGGCAGATAGATGAAAGATAGATAGATTTATATGTATGTGTGTGTGTGTGTGTGTGTGTGTGTGGGTGTATAACAGATTTAGAGAGACACAGAGAGAACATGCACATGAATTTAGAAATGAAAAAGAGAGGGTAGAAAAAGAATTGAAAGGGAGAGAATGTGAGAGGGACTGATTCCAAACACAGTTTGTGAATCCATGAATTATTAAATAAAGTATTTAATTAAACTATTTGGTGTATTTGTTCAAATGATTCCTCTTATTCATCTATAATTCATTATTAAAATTTTGAATTTTTTTTACACAAATCATCCATTAGATATATTAAGAGGTTATCTGTGACCTGAAAGACAGTTTCAAGTTTTTAACCTGTGCTTTATTGAGTGTCAAACTGCCATGTAAAAATGCATCAGTTGTGGTAATCTGATTCTGAGACATTTTTCTTCAGTGTTTACTGTTTTATACTCTCAAAACTTTCCTGAACCCTACTTACTGTCACTGAGCAAGATGGCAACTCTAACTTAACTTTGTGTTGTTTGGACACTACCTTTCCATACAAAGAAAACAAACTTTTTTGTTTGTTTGTTTGTTTGTTTTTTGAGACAGGGTTTCTCTGTGTAGCCCTGGCTGTCCTGGAACTCACTGTGTAGACCAGGCTGACCTCGAACTCAGAAATCCACCTGCCTCTGCCTCAAAGACAACAATCTTAATGATTTCTTTCCTTTCTTTTCTTAGGGATCACAGCCTTGTTGCAATGTCTACAAAACATTTATATATAGATGTTGATTTTTTTCTTTTTGTTTTGTTTTGTTTTGTTTTAAGTTATTAAGGTGGGTGTTTCAGTGTGGTACCAGTATTTCTTATAATATGAAAATAACCATGTCATTCATATTCACAATGTAAATTTTGCAACTGTATCATTAAATTTCTTTTTACCTCCTAAGATAGGTGATTGTATTAACATGTTTTAAAAATAATCATATGGAACAGTGGGTAGAAATGATCTGACTGGAGAAATAGAAAAGGGGGAAGGGATTCTAATTAAGAAGGACCGATAAATACAGAAGAAGGGAGGAGGATAAGTAGCATTAAGGTGTCTGAAAAAGTCATAAAGAGTCATCCTATAACTATCTACAAAAATCCCACACAAATACATAAAGTCTCTTTATATACAAATGTAGTTTAAATGAAAAAATTTCACTTGGTTGGTGGTTGAGACCCTGGGAGCTCCGAGGGTACTAGTTAGTTCATGTTGTTGTTCATCCTAAGGGGCTACAAACCCCTCAGCTCCATTGGTCTTTTCTCTAATTCCTTCACTGGGGACCCTGCACTCAGTTCGATGGATGGCTGTGAGCCTCTACATCTGTGTCAGTCAGATACTGTCAGAGCCTCTCAGGAGATACCTCTGTGCCCCAGTGTAGGGGAATGCCAGGGCCAGAAAGTGGGAGAGGGCAGGGTGGCAGGCATGGGGAAGGGGGAGGCAACAGGGGTTTGTTTTTGTCTGGTTTTTTTTATTTTTTGGAGGGGAAACTGGGAATGGAGAAATTCGCATGTAAATAAAGAAAATATCTAAAAAAAAAAAAAAAATTCACTTGAACAGATAATACTCTCTCCAATGGCAAAACACAATCAAAACCAGGCATGAGAAGACCTTTTTTGAGTGCTTGGTAAGGATTTTCCAAAAGAATCCCAAAACATTGGAGCTATTGTTATTGCTCTTTGTTGCTCATCAGGGATGGAAGGTAACACTCCATTGCTGAGGTCACTGTATACTTTAGACACAGGGGCTAGAGGCCACTGAGCTGGATATAACCTGATTACCACCTTCCTGAAGACTAGCTCCCATGGTGTCAATAGAAAGTGCCCTGCTAAAGGAGGAGAAGAAAACCAACATTTCTACATGGCTTTGAATTCTGGACCATGAGATAGAGCAGCATAGCACAAGCCCTGGGGGTACAGTAGCACAATAATGCATGCCTAGGTGGTAACTGAGAACTTTCTACTTGAGTTTAAGACCCACAATAGGAGAGAACCCATGCATAATACTGGAAACCTAATTATCCACCATGAAATTATACTGAGGGCATACCACACAGACTGAGTAGTATGTAGTAGTACTTGGATATGAAACAAAATTGATGAAAAAACAGGTCATGTATTTTAAAGATCAAGCAATAGTAAATGTTAGGGTTTTGAATAAGGAAAATGAAAGGAGAAATTTAATTAATTTATAATCTCAAAAATAAAACAAAAAAGTCAAGTTACCCCTCATCTGACAAATTCATTTTCTGTTGATGAGCTTTTCAATATAGACACCCCATAAATGGTCAAAGTGCAGAGATTATGAGCTTATTGAGTGTTCAGCTTTAAGTTGGATGTTTATATCAAAATTCTTCCCCTTAAGGCTCAGAGAACATTAGCTAGTAGTAGAATAATTGTCAAATAAATTATAAGAGGAAGGACCACTACAAAAATGTCTTTTAGACATTGCAGTGCAATTATACCTATGAATTCACAACAGTTGTGTTTGTCTGCACAAAACTTACAAAAGGCCAAGATAGTCAACTTTGTAGTTTGGGTGGGGATGCATTCACAAAATTCCACTCCCTAATGATGATAGATAGTTGATGACTTCTGTATTGTGGCCACTGGTAGGTAGTCCATGCTCCAGTGGATGATCCTGTACTTATGTGGATATAGGTAACACCCACTGGCAGAGTAGATTTTAAAGTTTTTCAGCCATTGATATTTAATCATTTGAGAACTCTCCTTTAGTTTCATGCCCCAACATTTAATTGGATTGTTTCTTTTCTTGAAATTTAGTTCTTTCAGTTATTTGTCTATTATAGTCTAACCTCCTTCAGATGAGATTATTATTCTTATTCTATGGCTTGCTACTTTACTCAAGTGATGGAATTCTTTCCTATGTAATATTTTTAGCTTTCTGGGCATTCGTTTCTTGTTGGTCTTTCTGCCTGTGTCATCATGGTCCTGATCAGAAAGTCCTCTCTTGTGTCAATGAATACAATCTTTTTTCCTACTTTCTCCTCTGTCAAATTCAAGGTATTAAGTTGTATGTTGAGATCTTGGTCTTTTTAGAGTTTTAGTTTTAGATCCATAACAGTATAACTTAGGGTAAAAGGAAATGCAATATTGACATTTTACCTTACAACAGTCAGAATTGATAAGATCCAACAAAACAAACAAACAAAATGACAACAAACAATGTGGATGCGGAGGAATGTGAAGTATTTTCCTGTATGTTGCCTTCTATTGATAGATTACAATATTTCATTGTACAACCATGCTGTACTTTATTACTACTACCAGAGACTTTAGATTAGTTACAGTTTTCAACTATTACTAATAAAGCATCTATAAATATCTGTGAGCCAGTGTTGCATGAGCACATGGCTCAATTTCTTCCAGATAAATACTTAAGTGTAGTTGTTGAGCACTGTTATTGTATACATATAGAACAACTTCTCATTGAGGTTTTATTTACTTTTGAACAAATACTGACGAAATGAAACATATTCTACATGGAATTTCTTGGTCATATATTTTTATTGATGATTTAGTTGTTAAATTTATATCTGACTGAGTGTTTCTTTTCTTAAAATAATTGTAATGAAGAATTCACTTTAGATGTAAAGTCTTTGTCATTATGTTGGGAAAATAATATTTCCAGTCTTATCCAGTCAGCTGTTCCTGTGTTGAAGTGACCACTTGTGGTGTCCTTCTAACATTTAAGTTTCTAACAGTGGAGTTCTGTGCTGAAAACTCCTGGGAAACTGAACTCCTCCCATTTGTGTACCTCTCTTCTGTATAAGTACTTCTTTCCTTTCTGGTCCTTGGCCCTGCAAACCACCCATAGACACTCTAACCTTGTTGTCTATTATTGTTACTGTTCACTAGCTCTCAACCTTTTTCATTCTGTGACCCTTTAATACAGTTCTTTAAGTTGTGCTGACCTCTAACCATAAAATTTTTTCATTGCCAGTTCATGATTGTAACTTTGCTGCTGCTGGGAATTGTAATGCAAATATCTGATATGCCAGACCAAAAGGGTCACAACATACAGGTTGAGAACAGCTTTCTGAGGCTTAGAAGAAATTTGATTACACTTTCCTGATGGTTAGAGCCACCCATTTTAGAAGCATTGTTTATTGTCATCAGTCTCCCCAAAGATGGATACTAGTGCATTAAAGATTCTTCTTGTTGAACACAACCTATTGAAATTATTAAGACACCAACAAATTTTAAACATGTTTTCTCAATTCAAGGGCTAAACATGTATTTTTTTTTTTAAATTTAGTAATACTATAAGCTCCATTTTACTTCCATTTACCTTTCTTTTACTGTAGACTAGAAGAATCACAAAAGGTAAGGTATGAACATATGCTTACTACTAGTCACTCAAGAAGTCCAATGACACAAGACCATGAGTGTACAAGGAAAAAGATTTATCAGAATAACTGACAAATATAACCTCAGCACTAATAACACTATCTTCTATAGGTTTTGCTGACCGCAGGTTTACATGTGGAGGCATATCAGACAGGCAGTCAGTAAAGAATTTTGTATAGGGCCCTAGATATTAGGAATCTTCTAACTCAATGAAAAACAGTTCATACCAAACAAAGCCTTATGGCTCATTAATTTTTCAGTTCCTTTTCCAAGAAACAGTTCATTGCGAAGTTATTTGTTAGGATAAGAAAGTACATTGTTTCCACAGAAGACAGAGGAATTAAGAGATAGCTTTTTTTTTTTTTTTTT
>NW_022196900.1:11393079-11424338 GCF_008632895.1 Mastomys coucha
GAAGGAATGGAGAGATAGAGAAAAAAATGCTTTCCCTGGGAGGATAAAGAGATTATCCTCACTGGAGAATAGTTTTCAGAGGATTCAATGGCTTCAAGCAGAAGTATCATCTATAGCATGGTGGCAGGAAACTAGTAGTTAGTGCATTGCCCAGCTGTGCAATTTCCAAAAATAGTAATTTATTAAGAAACAACTAAAAGGAAATGCATTGAAGAAGTTATTTGGGCATATTTATTTTTTACTGTTTTCTACATTTCTAGATGTTTGTTCTAAGTAGTGGCACTGGCACTGCATTATAGGAATGACTCAAGCAACTAAGTTCATAGTCAAATGTTTTTTACTTACCCAAAACACAATTTTCTATTCATTACAATTTTTTTATGGTCTTAGAGAGTTTTGTTTCTATACCATTGGGTGTGTTTGGTCTAGCAATCAAATTTTTTTTTAAAGATTGTTTTTGAATATGTTCATATTCATTGTTATTAAAAAGTTTATATTCTGTTACATTTACATAACTACCAGTGATCTAATAATATGGCACTTCTCATGGTTAATGTGTTTTGGGGTTTGTCTTACTAATTTTAATTTAAGAGCCTAGAAATCTGCTTGTACTATATCTTCTTTTTGTGATAGAGTTCTTAGGTCAGTGGTTTTTTTTTTTGGGGGGGGGGACATTTACTATTTCAGAACTTATTGTGGTTTTCTGTGCATTATTTTCTAAGACTCTTCACATTGTACCCTATAATGTAAATTGCAATGATTGTGTGCCATACCAATATGAATAGAGATTTTCCTTCTCAGTTTTTCTTTTCTAGCTTTGGATGAAAATGTATTATTTCTCTCTCTTTTCTTCTCCTAAACTATAGCCCTCCTGACCTGATATATATATTTGCTATTTCTGGTTTCTAACTATCTATAGTGATGTTCTTGACTTTCTGGTCAATGGATTTATCAACATAAGGAATACAATTGAACTAATGTTGCTTCTGGGCATTCCCCTTCATAAACCTACCTCCCATATGAAAGAGAAGTTACATCTCAAGCCTTTGTATTCTATTTTATGTGGTAAGTTCTTTCTTTTTCAATTAACAAAAGCCTCAGTTCACAAAAATAACAGCTACAAAATTATAGTTCTAATTTAAGATTCCTTTGAAATTTCCTTCCTCTACAATCTTAGGTTTTCTTAAAATACATCCTGTGAAGTGAGGGAGAGAGCAGATATTCCCCTTCTGTGAATCACAGATTCATTCTGTACTCTGGTACCATTCTGGTTCACTTAGGGTTGAAACTGGCTAAACAGGAAGACATTCATGACTAGAGTTTCATTGTCAAACTCCATTCAGGGTGTCCTAGCATTGACTCGTCTGGGTTACCAATCCTCAGATTTGACTCATCACGGTTGAATGAAGGGTATTGTTCACTCTTCCTCTGGTTTCTATGAGGTAAATCACCCCCTTCCAACTTCTCACCTAAGCAGTTATCATGACCTTTGAGGGAATTCCAGCTCACTTTTTAGCTTCTTTCTGTTGAGATAAATTCATTATTTCAAAAAATAAAAAGAAATCAAAACTCCAGAGATGGTTTGAAATGACCCAGAGTCAGTTTTTTTCCTTACATGGCTCATATCTTGCCAGTGAGAAATATTCATGCTCTAAGGGATTATTGACTCAACATTCTATCAATCTGGAATAATTCAATCTTATTTAGAGTAAAGAGAAAGCTCTCAGATTAATGGTATGTGCTAGGCTGGACCACACCACAACTAGATAAATGTTTTTTCAACTGCTAACACAATCTTCTGATTCACAGGGTTATAAAATACCCTGCAACATTTCACTATTTTTGTCTAAGCTAAGGGAAGGACCTTAGATGAAATGCCCAACAGTGGGGAGAGGGAACTTGTAGTATCCACCTCCAATAGGAAGAGACGACATCAAGTGGAAGGATGGAGTTGCCATCCCACAGTCAAAAACTATGACACAGAATTGTTCCTGTCTAAAGAACTGCAGGATCAAAAATGGAGAAGAGCCTGAGGGAAAGGTGGTCCAGTGACCAGCCCTAATGTGGATTCATTTCAAGGGGAGGGCCTAAGGCTCTGACACTATTACTGATGCTATGGTGTGCTTATAGACAGGAGCCCAACGTGGCTGCCCTCCTAGAGGCCCAACAAGCAGCTGACTGAGACAGAGGCAAATACTTATAGCCAACCGATAAGTTGAAGTTAGGGACCCCTGTGGCTAAATTAGGGAAAGGCTGGAGAAAGTTGTGGAGGAGGGTGATCCCATAAGTATATCAGCAATCTCAGCTGACCCAAACCCCTGAGATCTCTCAGACACTGGACCACCAAACTCAGGTAACATACAGAAGGTGGTCCGAGGCCCCTGACATATATGCAGAAGAGGCCTCTCTGCTCTGGTCTAGTGGGAGAAGACTTACCTAACCCTGGAAAGACTTGAGGTTCCAGGGTTGAGGGAGGCCTGGAAGGGGTAAGGGGGTGGGGACATCCTCTTGGAGATAGGGCTGGGGAGGAGGAATGAAATAAATTATGGGGGGTAGGCTGGGAGGGGGTAACAAACAGGACTATTAAAAACATAAAAGTAGCTACACCTAGGAGTGACAGCAGTGGATCCTCAGCCCTCTCTTCCCCTTCCCTGCAAGCTGAGAGCCTGCCTTCATGGAGTGCTCTAACCCAGGGACTCAGGTGAGATCCTCCAATTTCTCTCTGGTGACTTTCTAAGGTGGGACCAGCCTGGAGGCTCAGGCCTCACAAGTGACAGGGCAGCCAGGAGAGGATCCTCTCAACCTCCATCGACACCTATGAGTGATAGAAGTGGATCAGTAGCCCTCTCTGCCCCTTCCCTGCAAGCAGAGAGCATGCATTCAGGAAGTGCTTTAACCCAGGGACCCGGGTGAGATCCATCATTCTCTCTCTGGTGACTTTCTAAGGTGGGACCAGCCAGAAGGCACAGGCCTCACAAATGGCAGAGCAGCCCGGACAGGATCATCTCACCTCCATTCACACCTAGGAGGGACAACAGATCCACAGCCCTCTCTGCACCTTTCCTGCAAATGGAGATCCTGTCTACAGGATGTGCTCTGACACCTTTCACAATTGTTATAAATAATATAAAATACCTTGGTGTAACTCTAACTAAGCAAGTAAAAGATCTGTTTGACAAGAACTTCAAGTCTCTGAAGAAGGAAATTGAAGGAGATCTCAGAAGAAGGAAAAATCTCCCATGCTCTTAGATTGGCAGGATTAATATAGTAAAAATGGCCATCTTGCCAAAAGCAATCTACAGATTCAATGCAATTCCCATCAAAATTCCAACTCAATTCTTCACAGACTTAGAAAGAGCAATTTGCAAATTCATCTGGAGTAACAAAAAACCCAGGATAGCCAAAACTATTCTCAACAATAAAGGAACCTCTGGTGGAATCACCATCCTGAACCTTAAGCTGTACAACAGAGCAATTGTGATAAAAACTGCATGGTATTGGTACAGTGACAGGCAAGTAGATCAATAGAACAAAATTGAAGACCCAGAAATGAACCCATACACCTATGGTCACTTGATCTTTGAAAAAGGAGCTAAAACCATAAAGTGGAAAAAAGACAGCATTTTCAACAAATGGTGCTGGCTCAACTGGAGGTTAGCATGTAGAAAAATGCAAATCGACCCATTTCTATCTCCTTGTAAAAGCTCAAGTCCAAGTGGATCAGGGATCTCCACATCAAGCCAGATACACTAAAACCAATAGAAAAGAAAGTGGGGAAGAGCCTCGAGCACATAGGCACAGGGGAAATTTTCCTGAACAGAACACCAATAGCTTATGCTCTAAGATCAAGAGTTGACAAATGGGACCTCATAAAGTTGCAAAGCTTCTGTAAGGCAAAAGAAACTGTCAATAGGATAAAATGGCAACGAACAAATTGGGAAAATATCTTTACAAATCCTATACCTGATAGAGGGCTAATATCCAATGTATACAAAGAACTCAAGAAGTTATACTCCAGAGAAACAAATAACCCTATTAAAAAATGGGGTACAGAGTTAAACAAAGAATTCTCAACTGATGAATACGTAATGGCTGAGAAGCACCTAAAGAAATGTTCAACATTCTTAGTCATCAGGGAAATGCAAATCAAAACAACTCTGAGATTCCACCTCACACCAGTCAGAATGGCTAGGATCAAAAACCTAGGTGATAGCAGATGCTGGAGAGGTTGTGAAGAAAGAGGAACACTCCCTCATTGCTGGTGGGATTGCAAGCTGGTACAACCACTCTAGAAATTGGACATATTTCTACCAGCTATACTACTCCTGGGCATATACCGAGAAGATGCTCCAACATGTAATAAGGACACATGCTCCACCATGTTCATAGCAGCCTTATTTATAATAGCCAGAAACTGGAAACAACCCAGATGTCCTTCAACAGAGGAGTGGATACAGAAATTGTGGTACAACTACACAATGGAGTACTACTCAGCTATTAAAAACAATGAATTGATGAAATTCTTAGGGAAATGGATGGATCTGGAGAATATCATCCTGAGTGAGGTAACCCAGTCACAAAAGAGCACACATGGTATGCACTCTCTGATAAGTGGTTATTAGCCCAGAAGTTCAGAATACTCGAAGTACAATCCACAAACCACAAAAAACTCAAGAAGACGGAAGACCAAAATGTAGATACTTCATTCCTTCTTAAAAGGGGAAACAAAATACCCACGGAAGGAGTTGGAGAGACTAACTATGGAGCAGAGACTGAAGGAAGGGCACTTCAACCTGATATAGCTGTCTCCTGAGAGGCTCTGACAGTACCCGACTAATAAAGAAGTAGAGGCTCACAGCCATCCATTGAACTGAGTACAGGGTTCCCAATGAAAGAGTTAAAGAAAGGACTGAAGGAGTTGAAGGTTTTGCAGCCCCTTAGGATGAACAAAATTATGAACTAACTAATACCCTCTGATCTCCCTGGGACTAAACCACCAACCAAGGAATACACATGTGGGACTGATGGCTCTGGCAGCATGTGTATAGTAGAGGATGGGCAAGTCAGTCATCAAGGAGAGGAGAGGCCCTTGGCCCTGTCAAGGTTCTGTGCCCTGGTGTAGGGGAGTGCCAGGGCCAGTAAGTGAGAGAGGGTGAGGTAGCGAGCAGGGGGCAGGGGGAGGGAACAGGAGTTTGTTCCTGTTGTTGTTTTTTGTTTTTTTGTTTTGTTTTGGGTTTTTTTTTTTTTTTGGAGGGAAAACTCGGAAAGGAGAAATCATATGATGTGTAATAAAGAAAATATCTAATAAAAAATAATTAAAAAAATAAAAGTAATAAAAAAATTGTACGCAGTTTAATTTTTTTAAACAGAAACAATTATCAATCCCCCAAACTTATGAATATCCATTGATATGATGATTCTTCATAACTTCAGTCCTGATTGTCTCTGCTTAGCAACAGTCCATTTCTGCATCAAGGTTGTGTTATCAGAACAGCTCATTCTCTACACTCTCTAATCCAGTTAGACTTCTGATCATGTAGAGATTTCCTATGAGTAAGCTCCAGAGTACCCCAAGCTAGTAAGCTGATCTAAGAGTTACCCAATGAAGGAATTAGAGAAAGAACTGAAGGAGGTGAAGGGGATTGCAACCCCATAGAAAGAACAACAGTATCAACCAACCAGAGCTCGAAGGAACTAAACCACCAACCAAGGAGTACACATGAAGGGACCCAAGGCTCCATCCATATAAATAGCAGAGAATGGTCTTGTCAGTCATCAATGGGTGAAGAGTCCCTTGGTCCTGGGAAGGCTTGATACCCCAGAGTAGGGGAATGAGAGGGTGGGGAGGTGAGAGTGGGTGGGTGGGTGGGGGTACATCCTCATAGAAGCAGGAGGAGAGGGGATGGGATGGGGGTCTTGGGGGGATAATTGGGAAAGGAGATAACATTTGAAATGTAAGTCAAGAAAATACCAAAAATGGCAAAAAAAAGAAGAAGACAAAAGAAAAAGAAAAAGTAAAGCAAAAACATCCCCATTCATGCTTACAAGAATTCTAGGCACCTTGACAGCTATTTAAAAATTCCCCCTTTGGGCTTCTCTATGGTTTTGATATACTTAATTAAGACTCACCAGATTAGTTTTCAGAAATTTATTGTAAGGCCTTCCTTCAGTGACCATGCATGTCACTTTGAACTTCTGAGAGAAGTGTGTTTAGTATTTTTCTTGGAGACATAATTGAAACTAAGAAAAAGACTCACATTTTATTTTTCTATTATTTTATTATGGCTATCTAAATTGAAAAGATGGTGACATTAAGGATTATATTAAAACTATGTGCTATTCACAGAGTCACAGAGACTATGATTTGGTCCTCTTTGTAGAAATAAGTTACCTAAGATTCAACATTCAAATGTATTTGGTAAACTAACCAAAATTAACCATATTAATTTCAGAAAATATAATGTGTAAAAAGATGCACAGCTCAGGATTTAGAAATGAGACAGGGATTTTAGTTTTTATATTACAGTTATACAACACAGGTGGAATGATTACTCTATGGAATTTAATGAGGTTTTCTATGAATTATTTTGTAATAATCTGCAGACCATGATATATATTGTCAATCGAATTGATTGTATGACTCAGGAAGATGAACAAAGATGAGATTGCTCATATATGTGATCGATGAAATATTTGGTAGAATCAGTATTTGAAACCATCAATCATTTACTGGAAATATTTGTCTGCGAGCTTTGTGTTCATGTGTGAATAATTTCTGGAATAAATTATACTGAATACATTCATAATTCAACACGTATATCTCAGTATATTATATGTTTTATATCTATAATTGTCTATACTAGTTTATGCTTCCAGAGAGTAATGTCTTAAGTATTGCCATAGCTATTAAGTGACAAACATTTATGTGTAGTAAGTATATTTGGATTTGAAAATTCAAAGAAATATTTTGCTTATGCATAGTCATGATTTGTACAATTTCCTAATGAGTTATATTATTCCACTGTAGATTATTGATCTGTTGTTTTTAAAAATAAATCCAAATCGTTCAATTTACCAAATGAATACTCAGGAACCAAACACTGTGGTAAAACCCTGCTAGCTCAGAGAGGCAGAGAATGCACCCAGCTTACCTTCTGACTCCACTGAAGTCTCAGAAGCAAGAAATACCTTCTTCTTCTCCATGTTGTATAAAATGCCCCTCAAATCAAAGTCCCTCATTTCTCTTTCCTGGGTTTTCTTTTATTCAATCATTGTCAAAAGGTTTCTTTCCTATAGTTGACATTATTCAGTCTTATTTACAATACATAGAAAGCTCTCAGATTAAAAGTGTATGTTTTTGGTTTTTTTTTCACAATCTCCTAATGCAAAGTATGATAAAAAACAGGCAACATTTCACTTTTTCTGTCTAAGCTAAAATATATATACAGCTTAATTCTTTAAACAGAAACAGTTTTCAATAACCAAACTTAGGAGGATCCATTGATGGGATGATTTTTCATAACTTCAGTACTGATCACCTGTGATTAGCAACAGTTCATTTCAACATCAAGATTTTTCAGTCTGCTAGATTGATGAATTATCTGTCCTTCTTCAGCTGGTTTGTTGAGCTGTCCCCATGCAGGGGAGATGTCTTTGTCATTGGCCTCGCTGTGTTTCTGCATTTTTTTTCCTTCCTGGAGTTGTGCCTTTCATATGGAAGCTTCCCTTACTCTGATCTGACATTCCCTGAGTTTCCCATTCTGATGTGAAAACATCTTATAATATACAGATTGATCTATTCCAGTAGTTTTTCTACAATCCAGTCTTTCAGCTACTCTTATTCCCCCTTTCTGCTTATCAATGTACAATTAGATTTTTATGAATCCACACAAAAACTAGACATTTAGGCACTAGCATTCATGTCCAGCACCACATCAGTGAGCCAGTCAATGTGCCCATTGTCAATGCACTGTCTATCTTGATTCCCAATTTCATTAGATACTACAGGTGCACAATTAAGCATGTCTTGTTCCCTTACATCCTTTGTCTTTTGTCTCTAAATCATTTATACTGTCATAGCTAAACTTGCTTGTTGTATAGCTAATTTTTCAACCTTTTTGGAGACAAAATATATAAATATTGCAATTGAAAGCAGGAAGAGGTTTACCCGGTTTTCATAATTTCAAAAAGTATTGCAATAGCATTTTCAAGTAACATTTCTATCTCCTCTACTCCTACCCTTGATGTTAAAGGATCTGAAATGGAGTTTCCCATTTTTGAATGCAGGAAAATTCTGTGCATATAATTAAAGCTGTCCTTTGCAGTGGTTTACTGTGATTCATTGTCTCAGAGGCTCCTACATCATTTCTTGTTCTGGGCTTGGGACTCATACTGCTCCAGAATTTTCTGAGTCTCTCCAGGCATCCACCAGAACTTGAAGAACTGATGCTTTCTCTGGAGACAATCCCAGGCAAATTTCTCCTCTCTAGGCTTCTGTCAGATGTCTCCTGTCCTCTGCAGCATTTCTTTCTATCAGATGTCCTCTGCTTTCTGCAATTTAGGTGTCCTTTCTCCTCCAATCATGTTGGGTTTTTGTTCTAATCACTTTAAGTGTCAGATGTAAAGGTATCTTTTATTTGGCAGATGGGATTGTCATCTTGGAAACATATTGCTTTTGTCTGCTAATCTAAGCCTACTCCGAGTAGCTTCTAGGCTTCATATAATCTTATCTAGGCCTAGAATGTCTTCAGACTCTCAGACTGTTGATTAAGATCACCCCTTCCTAGTTCTTTCTGATCTCTGGCTGGCTGGTTCAACTCAGCTGTTATGATCCAAATTTCTCTTCAAGCTGACAGATTCAGTCTGATTTCTCTCTCTGCATCTCTCTTGAATTGCTCTGCTTGATGTCATATTAACTTTGGCACCTTGTTATAATATTCTGGTTCCCCATTCTCTAACATTTTCTGTCTTTACTGGTGTCTAACTTGTTTTCTCTTTAGTCTGCCTAGTAAATCTGCTTTCCCTCTCTCTCCCCCTCTCCCTCTCTCTCCCTCTTCCTCCCTCCCTCTCTCTCTCTCTCCCCGCTTCTCTGTCTGTCTTTCCCCCTCTCTTTGCACTACCCCCTAAGTAGCTTCCCTTTTCTCTTTCTCTTCTCCTGAGAGAAAGGCATATCTTATTCTGTCACATCTTTCTCTGATTCATTACTCTGTATGACATTCTATTAGATATTACTTTCAAACATGGAGGCTTCCTTCTACAAACTAACTTTATGTTCACTCTTTGGGATGGAAGGTGTGTACTAAGGATATATATATCCTTAAGCTATATAGTCTAGCTAGAGGGATTTAAGGTTTGTGCCAAGGCTGAGCCACACCACAACTAAAAACAGTTTTATTTCCAGTAAATAACACAATATCAGGATTCACAGTGAGATCAAATATCCTACAACATTGGTCTTTGAAGGGTAGCACTTGACACAGATCAGGAGAAATAGATATAAACTCGATTTTCTAGAATTTCTTCTGGTATAATAAAGGAAAGATATTGGAACTGCCTGATTTCAAGAAAGAAGTATGCATTTGAGCTTCAATTAAGAGACTATAAACATTAATTTAAACATGATGATCATTTCTGAGCATTGAGACTTTTTTGTTTGTTTGTTTGTTTGTTTTCGAGACAGGGTTTCTCTGTATAGTCCTGGCTATTCTGGAGCTCACTTTATAGACCAGGCTGGCCTAGGACTCAGAGATCCACCTGACTCTGCCTCCCAAGTGCTAGGATTAAAGGCATGCGCCACCACTGCCCAGCTTGCATTGAGACTTCTTAAATTACATGTGAATAGTATCTAATTACATTATAATATAACTGAGATGAATAGTTTGTTAGATAAAACTATAAAACATGCATGGAGATTACTTGCCACATTAAAATAATTTTCTGATTTTGTGTAAGTTAGGAGCATCAAACAGTTTTATAAAGGTGAATATGATAAACTTACAATTACAAAACCATATGGCCTTACATTGCACTATTTTCTAAGTTCAAACTTGCAGGTAACTGAAGCTGAGCCATAGTCATATTTTATCATTCTAATATATTAATATATCTACCTAAATTAAAAAGACAGTTGTGCTAAGAATCATAGAAAAACTGCATTTAATTCACAGTGTCACAGAAAGTGACAACCACATCATGCCTCTGTGTGTATATGTGGTCTTAATGTCTGAGTGTAGGGCCACTGTGATCATCTGCCTCAAGCAAGAAGTCTGCCTCATGACTTCTCCAACCTAATGAGATGTCTCTTCCAACAGTAGGACAGAATAAATCCTTTCTCTCTCATATACCTAAAAGAGAGCTTCTACAGTAAACTCAGTTCTTAGTAAATACTCACATTCAAATAATAATTTTGTGTTTTGGATTTTTATTATGCCATAATACAAATACATTTCTGGATGAATTTCTTTGTAGTCCTTTCAGTAGCTTCTTGTCTGTTAATGACAATCATAATTGATATGAGAATTTTCACACATACTAAGATTTGTGAATTGACAGTTGTTAAAATGGAATTTCACTTAACTCCAAGTAGGAAAAATAAAGAGTCTAAGACTTGTTGTGTAATTCCTCTGGGTAAATCAATAGCATGGAATCTCTTAATGCAGGAGAGAGTTGGAAAATAAAGGACCTGATAATTCTGACCCACCCTCTCTACTTCTATGTGAATGGATGAGATCCCTTCTATCAAAGTTAAATTCTTTAGAATGAGCAGAAGAAGAGAAAATGAAACAATTTGATACGATGCTTAACTTCACCATTTAAATTCCTTAAAAAGAATCCAGGAGCTCTGTTACATGTCTGATTCATATAGTAATCAAATGTATCAAAAGCTATTTCTTCATAAATTTAATTTTAAATACATAATTAGATATCATCAAAGGTATACAGTTTTAGAAAGTTATTGAGGATGATAACAATTTTAGTAACATATAAGATAAAGGTTTTTAAATGAAAGAATTCTCCATTAATGGAATAATATTCAGTATGATTAAAAATAAACAAATGTTGGTTGGTTTGTTATCTTATATTTCTCTATATTTTTATTTGTTGTTTGGTTTTCATTTTTGTGATAAATAAATGTCAGTTCTTTCCTTACTGATATGATAATGTTCTAACTCCCGTAATAAGATTATATGCATATCATGGTTGAAAATAGAGAAAGCCAAGCTGCTTTATACAATAAAGTGAGAGGACATTAAGCTGTTGGAGGAAACGAGGTTGGGGAGATTCCACATTTGTTTATAGCCTATTGACCTCTATGCTATCTTGGTCAGAGACCACACCAGACCCTAAGCCCTTAAACTACAGAATCCACCTTCCTGGTGGAGGTCACATGTACTTTGCACAAGAATTTCATTGTAGTCATGCCTTAAGCTTTATTGCGTACATGGGTTTGGGATCATTGTTATCAGGAATTTTTTTCTCCAAAATTGTGCTGACCTTAAATATGTCTAAAATAGACTGGCCTTGTGTGAGACTCCAGAAGTTTGAATAAGTTTGTCTAAATAATTCACACTGAGCTAGGTTTCTGTTTTGCCTCATGCAGATCATTTTTCTATGGACCTTTTAATATATTAACTTATTATTTAGATAACATTTAGCCAACAAGCTCTTAAAATGACTTAGCTAGTATGCAGCTGTGTAGGTGTATCGGGACAGTTCTTTAGATCTCCAAAGATTCACCACTTTGTCTTACTACATCTTAGAGATCATGAAAAATGAAGATCAGGCACAAATGACTGGTCATAACCTTCTGAGATCTTTCTATGGAATTCTCAAATCTCAAGACATATCCATATTATTCCAGGTCTCTAGGATTATGTCAAAGTTTTTCAAAGCTCCATTTGATAATATTAGCCTTTTAAATACTTCTTAAATCATTGGTTAGATTCTTGTTTAACCTAGCGTGTGTTAAACATTAAAATTTTTTGTAGAGCCGGGCAGTGGTGGCACATGCCTTTAATCCGAGCACCTGGGAGGCAGAAGCAGGAAGATTTCTGAGTTAGAGGCCAGTCTGGTCTAAAGAGTGAGTTCCAGGACAGCCAGGACTATGCAGAGAAACCCTGTCTCAAAAAAACAAAAACAGAAACAAACAAAAAAAGCACAAACAATAAACAAACAAACAAAACAAAACAAAACAAAAAATTTGTATTGCTAAATTTCTAGAACTGGGTGTTTAAATGGGTAAATTTCTAGAACCTCTCTGGGGTTTAAAGCTTGCCCCTTAAGCAGCCAGTGAGTCCAATGAGAGGACAAGAACTGATACAAAGATCAAAGAGGAGGAATTCATTGTAGATGGTGCTGTTGAATTTGCACCTAGTCCTGTGACTGTCAGGGTGCTGGTATTCAAAGGTCCTTCCTAACTAGGCTGGAGTGTTTCAGCAAGCTAGGCTGAGGAGAATGGGCATAGGCACACATCAAATCCCTCAGCATGTGCTTCTCTCACTGAGACTCAGATGTTTTTCTGAATAAAAAACTACAGTTTGCATTGTGTGGGACTTTGGCTAATTTTCAGAGTAACACTTTTCCTGACTCAATTGCTTTTGTGGAAAGAAATGGGATTTTTGGAGTCCTTAGTCTGTTATTACAAAAGCATTTAAAGGAAGTGCCTTTTAATTAGTTAATTAATATGTTATTATTCAGCCTGATAAACTAGTCATTATCAGTGAATTCATAATTATGCTTTTGAATGATGGGTAACAAAATTTGTGAGTTGCCCAGCAATAATTATGTATAAAATTAGTACTTAGTATTCTGACAGGAAGGAAATATTTTGATAAAGATTTAATTTAAACTTTTGTCAGATATCCATTTTTTAAACTAGCTACAGTCAAGGTATAAATAGTTCCATAACACAAATATTCCTTCTAAATAATTTTAAAATATTTTAAAACTATAAGAACTGTATTTAATAATCAAATTATGTTTCACAAAAGAGCACAATTCTTGCTTTTAGTAATATTGCTTTTAGTTTGATTTTTTTTTGATGTCTGTTTGTAATGGTTTATAGTAACCATCAAAAATAATTAGAAGCCAGGCAGTGGAGGTACACACCTTTAATCTCAGCACTTGAGAAGCAGAGGCAGGAGGATTTCTGAATTTGAGGCCAGCCTGGTCTACAGAGTGAGTTCCAGGACAGCCAGAGCTATACAGAGAAACCCTGTCTAAAAAAATAATAATAATAATTAGAAACACAAAGAAAGCAAAATGAGTATTTCACTTTTCCTTCTGTAAGCTTCATATTTCTATTTTCATGGTGTAGACATTATTTTATTTGTGGAATACAAATATTTCCATTAGAGAAGTTGAAATGAGTCAACCACATTGTTTCTAAAGACACTTTGTTTGTATACATATAATACTTTTAGGAACAGTGTAAGCACTGGTAAATAGGTATCTGATTTCCTGTGTACTATTTTTATTAATTTCACTTAAATAATTTATCTTTCACCTGTTGTGGTTTATCTAGTCCATTCAGATCTTAAAAATAGGTTTTAAATAGGAGGTTGGACTATGTTCATAGCAGCTTTATTTGTAATAGCTTGAAACTGGAAGCAACCCAGATGCCCATCAACTAAAGAATGGATATAGAAAATGTGTTACATTTACATAATGGAATACTATTCAGCTACTAAAAACAAGCACATCATGAATTTTGCAGGCAAATGGGTGGAACAAAAAAATATCATCCCGAGTGAGGTAACCCAGTCCCAAAAGGAGATGTATGGTTTGTACACTCTGATAGGCAGATATTAGCCAAAAAGTTAAGACTATTCATGATACACCACAGACCCAAAGAAGTCAAACAAGAAGAAAGGTCCAAGTGAGGATGCTTGAATCTCACTTAGAAGGGGGAACACAATAGTCACTGGAGATAGAGAGAGGGAAGGACATGGATAGGTGGGTAAGAGGAGGGCTAGGGGAATAGCAGGGCAAGTTTAGCCATGAGAGAGACAGGAGAAAATTCAAGAGGGCCAAGAGAATGAATGGAAATATACAGCTGCCAGGGGTCAGGGATGGGTAAATTCTTTAGGAAGTCCAAGAGACCCAGGATGAAGGAGGCTCCCAGGAGTCAGTGCAAGTAACCTTAGCAGAAATGCCCAACAGTGAGGACATGGAACCTGAAGAGACCACCTCCAGTATCCAGAAAGACACCCAGTGGAGGGATTGGGACACTAATCCACCTATAAAACTTTTTACCTAAAATTGGTCCTATCTAAAAGAAATGCAGGGGCAAAGATGGAGCAGAGACTGAAGGAATGGCTGACCAGTTATTGGCTCATTTTGAGAGTCATCCAATGGGCACTAATCCCTCACACTATTAATGATGTTATAGTGTGCTTCTAGAGAGGAGCATAGCATAGCAGGACTCTGAGAGGCTCTACCCAGCAGCAGACTGATACAATTGCAGGTATCAACAGAAAAACACTGGACTGAGGTCAGGAACCCCTGTGAAAGAGAAGGAGATGGCAATGCCCTAGGAAGACCAACAGTGTCAACTAACCTGGACCCCTGGGAGCTCCCAGAGACTGAGTCACCAACTAAAGACCTTATATGGGCTGATGAGAGGCCCCCAATGCATATAGAGCAGAGGACTGCCAAGTCTGCCTCAGTGAGAGAGGATGTGAATAATTCTGCAGAGACTTGATGTACCAGGGTGGGGGGTGGGAGGGGGGGAGCTGCCCTCTCAGAGGCAAAGGGGAAACAAGGAGTGGCCACATTTGGGATATAAATAAATAAATAATAAATCTACATAAGTAAATAAATAAGGCCATTTAAGCAAAAGAAAAGATAAGAAGGAAAAAAAGAAAAGAAAAGAAAAGAAGAGAGGAGGTTTGCTTTATCTCCTGGGTGATGAACCTTTTGTGCTTCTCCAGGGAATAGAAGGAGGAGTAAATATGTTTTGGTGATACAAACATTTCTTGTGATTTCCACAGCCTCTGCAATAGCCCAATTGGTAGTCTATTTTAGTGGAAACTGAGATTCATACAAATTCATATCCTTGACTCCTAAGACTGATAATCAATGTTTGATTTGAACATTAAAAACTGAGTGGCTTCCTGAAGCCTGGGCTTCCTCATCTTTAAGCTTTCATTCTTCAAAAGCGATTTTGTATGCATGTTCTCTGTGTTAATATCTTTGTGAATCATTTTAACGTTTCTATATTCACCAAGCTTATATATGTGCAAGGCCTCATGTATCATACCGCATAAAGATCTTGCTTTCTCAGAGGCTGAGCATATTACAGATCATCATGTCCTAGTTCCAGAAGGAACCAATGATACAAACTGGTATTTTCACCTATGAAGGGTGACCTTTCTGATTTAAACGTGTGTGCATGTGTGCATGTGTGTATGTGTGCCTGCCAGTGTGCTATGTGCCTGTCTGCATGCATGCATGTGCGCCTGTGTGTCTGCCTAAGCTCTGAGTATCCTGTCAATACCCACTAGACACACGTGTGTACTCATGATTCTAAACACCTGACCCTTATACTGTACACCACAGGAGATTCATAAAATCAGCGAAACCAACATGAAACAAGGCAGCACAGTTGCGAGCAGATAATGACCACAGTGAAGCTGCAGTGCACATCAGTGTTTGCTTAGGGCTCTCTCTGTGCCCTTTCACCACTACATTATAACCACTAACTGCCTGCATGTATTCCTAAGACAATTTTCTTGCCTGCGATAAAAACACATTTGTTTTGCAAAAGGGTTATTGTTCTGGCATACCCACAACATTTATTACTTCTAACATATACCTTTCTCGGCTTGGTGCCATTTCTATAACACACACACACACACAAACTCTAATTCTTTATATGCTGTTATTCTCTCCAGTATTTGTTATGTTCATAGGCACTTACTATATTGGCTGTGGGGAGAACATTTAACAATCACTGTGTCTGGGAGTTGGAGAGATGACTCAAAGGATGAGATCGCAGGTTGCTCTTCCAAAGGATACAGGGTTGGATATCTAGAACCCTTATGTTTACTCACAACCTCTGTAAGTCCACTCCCAAAGTAGTTCACAATGGCAATGAATTTTCAGGTTAGCTGAAAAAATCCTTTCCTTGTGCAAGTTCTTGTGAACCTCCTGTTAACTGCAGTTCAGAAGTACAAAAGCTTTCACTTAGCAAATGCTCTTTTTCTCTCTCTGTGTATGTGTGTGTGTGTGTGTGTGTGTGTGTGTGTGTGTGTGTGTGTGTGTGAGCATGTGCAAGCACATGTGTATCTGTGTCTCTGTGTGCTGTACATAAAGATTCATGGTCTCTTTATTGGGGTTTCATAGGAAAACACACTTAGAAAGAGAAAGAGGGAGAGGGAAGAGTAAAGCAACATGATTTTGTGGTTTCTATTATGTTTCTTGCTTTGCTGCTACTGTTTTTCAAATCTTTCCCTAGGAAGAATTGACAAGACCATACACACACACATACACACACACACACACATAATTAAAATATTTATCTGTTCTCTCTCCTTCCTCCAATCATTTCCATGTCTCCCTTCTCATTCTCATTTCTTGCTTTCTGATTCTTTTATTGTTATATTTACACACACACACACACACACACACACACACAAACAAACAAACACACACAGAAGTATAAAAACATGAATATAAGCACAACCTGCTGATTCTAGTGTTATATATAGTTTCAAGGTTGACCATTTAGTATTGGATAAGCACCATGACTCATCCCTATAAAAGACAAATTCTCTCTCTCTCTCAGTAGTTGTTAATTTCATGTATCTCCTCATCTAGGGCTTGGACCCCATAAAATTTCCTCTATCCATGTTGGGTTGTTAATTGGGGTTGTCACCTTCAGGTTTTAAGTTGCTTGAAATTTCATGAGTATAGCATTCCCTGTAATATCTAGAAGACACAGGCTCACAGAAAGCTTCATGTTTGTCTGATTCAATTCTTGCAACATTTCTACCTTCCTTTCAAAATGCTTCTAAATTATTGTTAGAGGCTGGGCCCTAATCTGGAAAAACAGACATTACTTGCCTTCAATTCATTTTAATGTCAAAGAAGGAATGTACAATAACGAATGCCTAGTAGTATAAATCTGTTGTTTATTTTGGGAAGCTTTATTTAAACTCATTACTGATGTGTAGGAAAAACTTAATTTGGTACTTAGATATGCTTTACAGTAAAGTTTTAATTCTGTAATTAGCCAACAAATAGCTTTCACACTCATGCAAAGCTAAGAAGTCTGATGCCACCGGTTGAATCTCAGCCAAGAAGACAGTGAAGAAGAAAACACTAGCTGTAATCGTCATAGCTGTAATGAATCCTTATATAATAGGTAAAAAAAAAAAAAAGAAATCAAAGATGAAAGTCTATTCAGACACCTGAAAAGTATATGGAGATCTCCACCAGGAAAGTGAAATGTTGACAGGCAGTGAATTTATAAAGAAAAATTGTTTTTTTTTTTTTTTTATCCATGCATCATCTTTTAGGTATGTTTGATCATAAAAAGCTGACAGTTCTGCTAAAATAATGCAAAATACCTCCTGGTTTTCACCTCATCGTTGTGACTTTTGTTTAGAACTGTAATTCTTTTAAGCTAAAATACCATTTGTTTTTTTATTGGAAATTTATTTATTTACATTTCAAATGTTATCCCCGTTCCAGATATCCACCCTCAGAGTCCCCCTATCCAATCTCCCCTCTTCCTGCTTCTATGAGAGTGTTCCCTCACACACCCACTCATTCCTATTTCCCCACCCTCGAATTGCCCTACACTGGGGCATCAAGCCTTCATAGGACCAAGGGCCTCTTCTCCCACTGATGCCTGACAAGGCTATCCTCTGCTACATATGCAGCTGGAGCCATGGGTCCCTCCATGTGTACTCATTGCTTGGTGGTTTAGTTCCTGAGAGCTCTGATTGTTTGATAAGGTTATTAGCCCTCCTTCAGCCCTTTCTCTAAGTCCTCTGTTGGGGAACCTGTGCTCAGTTCAATGGTTGGATGTGAGCATCGACCTCTGTATATGTCAGGCTTTGGCAGAGCCTGTCAGGAGACAGCTACAGCAGGCTCCTGTCAGCATGAACTTCTTGGCATCCCAAATAGTGTCTGCATTTGGTGACTGTGTATGGGATGGATATCCAAGTGGGGCAGTATCTGTATGGCCTTTCCTTCAGTCTCTGCTCCACACTTTGTCTCTGTATTTGCTCCTGTGAGTAGTTTGTTACCCCTTTTAAGAAGGACTTAAGCACCCATACTTTGGTCTTCCTTCTTCTTTGGCTTCATGTGGTCTATGAATCGTATCTTGGGTAATCTGAGCTTCTGGGCTAATATCCATTTATCAGTGAGTGCACACATACCATATGTGTTCTTTTGGGATTGGGTATCACTCAGAATGAGCTGAAATCAACCAAATAGAAACAAAAAGAACTATAGAAAGAATCAACAAAATCAGGAGCTGGTTCTTTGAGAATCTCAACAAGATAGATAAACCCTTAGCCAGACTAACCAGAGGGCACAGAGACAGTACACAAATTAATAAAATCAGAAATGAAAAGGCAGACATAACAACAGAAACCAAGGAAATTAAAAGAAAATCATCAGATCCTACTACAAAAACTGGAAAATATGGATGAAATGGACAATTTTCTAGACAGATACCAGGTACCAAAGTTAAATCAGGATCAGATAAACCATCTAAACAGTCCCATATCCCCTAAAGAAATAGCAGAAGTCATTAAAAGTCTCCCAAACAAAGTGCAGGACCAGTGGGGTTTAGTGCAGAATTCTATCAGACGTTCAACGAAGACCTAATACCAATTCTCTTAAAACTAACCCACAAAATAAAAACAGAAGGAACACTAATTCATTCTATGAAGCCATAATTATGCTTATACCT
This sequence comes from Mastomys coucha, assembly GCF_008632895.1. Taxonomy (NCBI): domain Eukaryota; kingdom Metazoa; phylum Chordata; class Mammalia; order Rodentia; family Muridae; genus Mastomys; species Mastomys coucha. The sequence continues at coordinate 11,412,005 of NW_022196900.1, forward strand.
AAACCTCACAAAGACCCAACAAAGAAAACTTCAGATAAATTTCCCCTATGAATATCGTTGCAAAAATAGTCAATAAAATTCTTGCAAACCAAATCCAAGAACACATCAAAACAATCATCCATCATGATCAAGTAGGATTTATTCCAGGAATGCAGGGATGGTTCAATATATGGAAATCCATCAATGTAATTCACTATATAAACAAACTCAAAGGAGAAAAAAACCCCACATGATCATCTCATTAGATGCTGAGAAAGCATTTGACAAAATTAAAAACCCCTTCATGGTAAAAGTCTTGGAAAGATCAGGAACTCAAGGCCCATAGCTAAACATAGTAAAAACAATATACAACAAACCAGTAGCCAACATCAAACTAAATGAAGAGAAACTTGAAGCAATCCCACTAAAATCAGGAACTAGACAAGGCTGCCTACTCTCTCCCTACCTATTCAATATACCACTCAAAGTCCTAGTCAGAGCAATTAGACAACAAAAGGAGATCAAAGGGAGTCAAATTGGCAGGGAAGAAGTCAAAATATCACTATTTGTAGATAATATGATAGTGTACTTAACAGACTCCCAAAATTCCACCGGAGAACCCCTAAACCTGATAAACAACTTCAGCAAAGTAGCTGGATATAACATTAACTACAATAATCTTTCAATTTCAAGATCACACACAAAAAAACATCTTTAATGTTGTTAGAATAGTGACTTGGATTTATATTTTAAAGCAGTTCCTGTTTTTGTTTGTAGGAAGAGAACAGAATTACATTTAGGAATTATTTAATTTACATGATGATCCTAAAGTTTCCAGTGTGCCTGTTCCTCCTGCAGTCTGCCTATTAGACTGCTTTTAAAATGTCACATTATGTTCATGAAAAGTAATGGCTGAGTTTTCTCCAATGCCATTTTTCATGGTTAAACCTCCCAGTTATCCACAGTGTCTTCTAAAGTGCCAAAAGAAATGAGAACACATTTTTATATTTAAAAGCCTCATTTCCTTGGACAAATAAGACTGCCTAAATGTCCTTAGGTCAGTAAGAAGAGTCTCTATGAACTTAAAGTACTTAATCTAAAGGGTTGTTACCTGGTAGAGCATTTTAGAATTCCTAGACTGACAACTAAGCTCTTTTTGTTTTTGTTTTTGTTTTTGTTTTTTTTAAAGTGGAAAGCAATTTTATGAACTCTGTTATAATAAGAATTATAGTTTCAAATACTGTGTTACTTAGTCATCTATTTTGCAATGAGAGACAAAGGGAATTCTGGAGTCTTCCTTATTAATCATTTTAATCTGAAGCTTTAGTTTCTATATTATTTTTGTCCTTAGCTATGACTCACAGCTTTGGGGATATGGTGCCTGGGGAGACTGATTCCTGGGATCAGTAGCATCAGTGGGACAATAAGGACACCAACCCACACACAAAACGTTCAACCCAAAACTTACCCCATTTGCAAGAAGTGCAGTTATTAGAGATGGAGCAGAGACTGAGCGAACTGCCAACCAATAACCAGCCCAACTTGAGACCCATCCCATGGGCAAGCACCAATCCTTGACACTATTAATGATACTCTGTTATGCTTTTAGACAAGAGTCTAGTATGGTTGTCCTCTGAGAGGGTCCACCCACCAACTGACTCAGACAGATCCAGATACCCACATTCAAACAGTGGATGGAACTTTGGGACTCATATAAAAGAATGGGAGGAAGAATTGCAGCCCCTAAGGGGATAGAAACTCCACAGGAAGGCCAACAGAATTGACTAACCTGGACCCTTGGGGCTCTCAGAGACTGAACCACCAACCAATGAACATGCACAGGCTGGATCTAGGCCTGCCCACATATATGTAACAGATGTGCAGCTTGGTTTTCATGTGGGTCCTGAAAAATTGTAGTGGGTGCTCTCGCAAAAGCTGTTCCCTGTCTCAAAAGATGTTTCCTGTATGTATGTGGAATATGTTCTAGCTGAGCTGCCTTGTCTGGCCTCGGTGGGAAAGGAAATGCCACGGTGGAGATATATACAAAATTAGGGGAAGCTCTCTGTTCTTGAAACCACTTAGAAATAATTCAGGAAATATTCATCTATATCTATAAGAATGAGGGCAGTGACTTTAGTCTACTGAATAGATGAGATCTATAACATGTCAAACTAGTTGTTTATTAACATAAATCTAGGAGAACAAAAAGGGTTCCATGCAAAAAGACATTTATCATAGAATTTCCAAGTTCTTAATAAATATGCACACATGTATAAGTTTGGCTTACATATGTATATATCCATTTATCTATATACCTTAAAGGAATATAAATTAAGTGCAGAGACATAAAACTAAAATGTACACTACTATCATACAAAAATAGTATTCCATACTGGTATTTCATTAGAATATAAAATACATGAAAGAAATGCTACAAATGTAATATCACAATTATATTCACATTAAAATTACAAAATAAAGTTTTGTAGCAATGTATAAAACAAGCATGAGTGACTAAGGCTATTTAAATAGCAGGTATATTACTCATTTTCTTCCTGAGGAGTTTTATTGTTTAATTTTCTTTTTTATTACATCCTATTTTTTTAAAACAGAAAAAATAAATACATATGACAATATAAAATTTAAATAGGACTTTCCATTATTATTTTTTCCTGAGAGGCAGGTTTTAAGAATAAATAATATAATAAAAAGAAGACCTATTGAAGTTATCAACTTGCAAATATTACGTTTATCTAATTTCTCTATATGTATTTATGTAAGGGAAGGGGCAGCACCCACTGAGAGAGAGAGAGAGAGAGAGAGAGAGAGAGAGAGAGAGAGAGAGAGAGAGAGAATAGTAGTATACAATTTCCCAAATATGCACCCCCTTTTTTGAAATGGACTGGTACATTCTATTGTGACCAGGCAGGCCTTGCATGCATTAAGTTTTCCTGACTTAGACTTCCTAGTGCAAGGATTATAAGCAGGTGCTACTATATCTAGCCTTCCAAAATCCTTTAATTATTTCATTTATGTAACTTTCTTTTCTATTGAATTTTATGTGAACAGATACTCATATGTGTATATTTAAATGACTTAAACAAATCAAGGTACAAATCCTAGCTTTCTCCCTGATCTTCATAAGCTAATATGTGAACCTAGAGATTTGGGGATAATATATTTATTTCTTCCAGTTTGGTGAAATACTAATGGTGTAAGCAATGAATAAATAAAAAAACATTTTAGTTAAGAGATGTTAGAAATATTCTCCAAATGTTCTTCCAAAAAACAATTCTGTAATACTTACAAATGGAGAAATTTTGATGACTTCCTAGTTGGAACAAAATGGCATGGTTTTGATTTAAAGCTCTGAGTTCTAGAAAAAAAAAATTAAAGTTCATTAAACTTAGCACTGTGTGCTAAATGCAGATCAGCTCATTACTGAGGAACAATTCAATCATTGATGAGAGCCCTTTGAAAATCCCATCATTATAACATTAAATATCACTTTATTACCAGACAGTAACAGCCTGATTAAAATTTTTAATAGATGGGGCTTATAGAGAAGCCATATTGAAAGTATCTTCCAGCTGATTAAAGTCTGAAGTCACGGGAAATATTGGTGAGAATGAGTCCCTGTCTTGCTCAATATTTTCATGTGTGGTCTCTCCATTTCCTTTGATGTATTAGCCACTTTGCTTGTGACTGTGACAAAATGCTTGACACAACACAGTTTAAAAATGGGAAGGCTTATTCTGGTCCACATTTCCAGAAGATACTTTTTATGATTGGAGGGGTGGCCCGCTGGCTAGAAAGCGAAGCTTGCTGGTAACACTGCCTTCCCAAGCAGGAAGCAGAAACTGAAGAGGGCATGAGGCTTCCAGTGACCTACTTCTCCAAGGAAGGCTCTAACTTCTATAGTTCTTGTGACTCATGATCACTTTGATAGTGCCATCAGACACAGATTCATTATTCAAATATGTAAAACTGTGAGGAGTATTTCTTATTCAAATGGGGACAAATGACATGGAGAGTTCCTCACCTTTTAACTTATTTTTGCTTCATGAAAGCTCCCTTTTGTATCTTTTAAAGAAATGTATTCTTTGGCATTTTTATATATGTATTAAGTGCATCCTAATAACTCTCACCTCCTACCTGTGCCAATTCCTCTTACTGAAAACACATCCATGTATTTTGCATTGTGTTCTACTTCACTGAGTTTCATCAAGATGATCTGTGTGGGTTTGTCCACTGGATCTCGGTAGGCTCAGTGGTAGGTGAACAATTAGAAACAACAGCCCCTTTCTTTCTCAATGAATTTTTACCAGCCAATACTTCAACGGGAAGAAGTATGGCCTCATAAGCTCTTTCCCTATTCATAGTTGAGTGTTGACAGAGCCACTCCTTTACAGGTCACGGTCAAGCACCTGAAGCCTCTGGGAGCTCAATATTGCAATGGCAATGTCAGGCTTGGAAAAGAACATTTCACAGCCTTACCTTTGGTCTCTTGCATTCTTTCTGTGTCCTGTTTTGTAATATTGCCTGACCATTAGAAAAGGTGATACAAATGTTGTGTTTAGGGTTGAACACCTCTTCTCAGTACCCTGAACAGACTTGAGTCTATGTATCCATTATTGTTCATTGGAAAGACAGGCTTTTCTCATTTGATTGAGAATACCATTTATCTATGGGTATATATAGGTATTTAGAAAGCAGATATATATGTAGATAGATAGATAGATAGATAGATAGATAGATAGATAGATAGTGTAACTTAATTTAACAACAGTAGTAAGATGTGTGTATATGTATGTCTGTGTGCGTGTGTGTGCATGTGTGCGTATGTATGTAAAACCAATAGAAAAAAATATAAGGAAATTTAAACTGTTCCCTAAATACTTATCTTACTGTACATACATATTAGTTCAGCTCTCAATTCTCATCCAGGAAGCCTTTTTGTCAGTGGATAGTAATTTATAGACTCACGACTTTTCAACATGAGTAGAGTATGAGACTGAAAAGTGATAAACCTGTAAATAGGATATCTGTATACACTGTCTTCACAAAATTTGAGACTCATCACAGAAAAGGAAGGGGTAGAAAAATTATAAGAATCAGAGTTAGCAGAGGACTAATATAAAGCAATGTTTTCCCAACACGACAGGGGAGTTACACAAATGAATTCATAGATGACAACATCCTATTGCTGAACAAACTGTCTACTTTGGATGGACAATATAGAAAGATCGACCTGGAACTTAGCTAGAAATTGACACGCAGACACAACTGAAGTAGACGAGGGTTGCATAGCAACTTCTTCTTTGAGAGTTACATTTTATAGTGCTGGGAAATTCTGTTAAGGCAGCTTGGGTAGGAACAAAATACATGAATGATCTTACATGGCTTTGAACCCTATGAACTCCAGTACCAACCTATACAAAAACATGTGACTACTTAAGGTGATAGTGACAGAACTGCTATGGGAGTAGCAAACCAAATTCTGATTAGATTTAGAGTTGCCTCAATATAAGGCAAACAATGGAAGGTGCTGTAAATCTGATCAAAACAGTTGTTGCCACTGACTGGGAACTAACGTGGTTTTTAAAAATATTATTCATAAATATTCCATACCGCTTCTTTTACCTGAATCCACTACTCCTTAGATTCCTTTAGAAAAATACAGGCCTCCCAGGGATCTCAAACGTGGCATATGAAGTTAAAATAAGACTAGGCACCTCACCTCATACTGAGTTGGAGGAGACAACACAGCAGGAGAAAAAGGATCCCAAAAGCAGATGAGAAAGTCAGACACAGCCACTGTGTCTTACTCCCACTGTTATTTTTCCTACAAGAAGATCAGGTTACACAACCATAACCTATAAGCAGAGGTCTTAAATAAGATCAGTGCAGTCTAATTGATTGCTAGTTCGGTCTCTGAAAGCTCCTATGAGCCCAGGTTAGTTGATTCTGTGGGTGTTTTGTGGTGTCCATGACCCCTCTGGTTCCAATACTCTTTCCTCTTCCTCTTTTACAAGATCCCCTGAACTCAGCTTAATGTTTGGCTGAGGGTCTCTTCACGTGTTTCTATCAGTTGGTGGAAGAAGCTCTCTGATGACAATTATGCTAATCTCAATGTACAAGTATAGCAGAATATCATTAGGAATCATTTCACTGACAATATTTTAATCAGTCATCTTTGGTTCTATTCTAGGTGCCTGGACTGTCCAGCCTCTGGTTCCTACCCCTCAAGGCAGTGTCAAGTTTAGGCTCCCTCTTGTAGCATGGGTATCAAGCTGGACCTGGGATTCTAGATACTGGCACTTCTAGTAGAGCAAGGGGACTAATAAGATCTTTTTGTTGTTAATTGTCTCAAATTAACTAAAGAGAATAGTTGGAAGGACTTTTTCAAGTCTATATTTTAAAAGATGTAGAGTCTCAAATTGCTTTGATAGATTTGTAATGATAAAACATTAATATTTACCTGATCATAAAATTACTTCAATAAGAATAATTGTTTTATAATTTTAATTCTATGACTTATTAGAAAAATGCTTATGAATACCTATGATAAATTATTTATATTATATATGAGTACTCAACACTTCTGATGATTCAGATATTCTCGTTACTATATATTGAGACATCAATCACCTGCTGGAAATAAATTTGACATAATTCTATAATTCTATAATAATATACACTAGTTATATTAATGTCTCTAAAGTGTTGATTTCTGACTGCATGTCCTATCTGTTTTTATCCTCTATAAATTTCCTGAAGTATATTTAGTAGTGGGAAAGTGAAGTAGAAAATAACTGTTTCAGTTTTGATTACCTAATGCCCCAAGGGCCTTTTGTTAATTAATGATAATTGTGGTAGTTATAAAGCCATAGCTATAGCTCTGAACTACATCTGAATTGAACTCTCTATTTCCTTCCTTCCTTCCTTTCCTCTTTACTTTAATTAGTAATATTAGTAAATTAATTATTTAATATTAGCCATCTACTATTTTATCATTGAAATGGAATAAGATCCTATAATTATGAAGATTTAAGAAAATAATATGTGAGAAATATGTTGAAGAGTATAGAAAGAGAAAACCTAGTTACATTTTTTCTTTTTCCCCCAATTCAAGGAAAGTGGTTAAATTTAATACCAATGCTAAAGTTCCCAAAATTATGTTCCATTTGAAGTTAATTATTTTGCATGTTATTGGCATAACTGTGAGTCATGCCATGTACACAGGATCTGATTAAACAGGTTAATGCAGGTTAAATAAATGCTACCTGCCCAGAACATTATTGATAAAAAGACCATAACTATTTGCATAACTATTTCTGTTTTAATTTTTATATTTTTATAATTTCATTTCTACTGTATTATTACAGAGGATTAGATTGTCAATAAAATTATCTGGAATATGTAAATTGCATTAATTCTGATCAAAGCCAGAGGTACGGAGACACTATCTAATGGTTCTATCTCCTTACATAATAAACTCTGAACAAAAGTATGAACACATTTACTTTCTATGTGATTTTAGCTCTACCTCCCTGCACTCCACTATCACCATGGAGATGCCAAAAATTTATCACTCAAGAGTAAACTCTTGTCCTTAGGTTTTATGCGTTTATTTATTCTTAGCAGAAGACAAATTTTTTAAAAAGAGAGAATTTTTCTACAATCTCAGGGGAGGTTTTCAGAATTTGAGGAAATCATAAAGACTATAATTATCTATATTAGGGAGCCAATATTAAAGTGGAGGCATAACAGAGTTCAACCATATGGGAAGAGCTGTCAGATGGAATGGGTGAACCAGTAACTGGGATACAAGTAGACACTGCTTGGACTCTGAGATCCTGAAGGTTTATGGTCATATGGAGGAGCAATATTTGTAGCTTGTGTATCCTAGTTTAGGATATTTCAGCTAATGTCTTCCTATTCATGTATTCCTCTCCCTCCTATTTTTTTAATTTAAAATTTCTTTTTCCTTTTTATTGTTCTTCATACAATGCATCCAGAGTGCAGCCTTTCCACCTTTCCCCTACTCCCAGTGCCCTCCCCTCCCACATATCCACTGCTCTTCCATTTCCATTCAGTAAATAACAGGCCTCCCAATGATATCAGCTGAACATGGCATGAAAAGTTGCAATAAGACTAGGCATAAACCTTCAAATCAAGGCTGGATGAGTCAACCCAGGAGGGAAAATATCCTACAAGCAGGCAAAATTACTCTCTCCTACTCCCACTCTTAGAAGTCCAACAAAAAACCCAAAGCTAAACAATTGCAGTCTTTACGCAGAGGGCCTAGCATAGACAAGAGAGGCTGCATGGTTGCTGCTTCAGTCTCTGTGAGCCCCTATGAACCCTGAGCAGTTGATTCTGTGGGTTGTGTTCTGGAATTCTTAAGCACTCTGGTTCGTACAATCTTTCTTCCCACTTTTCTGTGTAGTTGTCCAAGCCTAATATTTGCCTGTGGATCTCTGTCAGCTCTAAGAAGAAACATCTCTCATCATGACATTTGGGCTTGGCACCAATCTCTGAGTATAGCAGAATATCATTAGGAATCATTAATGGAATGATTTTCAGGAGTTTTTGGTTCTATTCTCAGTCCCAGAGTCATTTAGTTTGAGGATCTGTGCTCAAAATTCAAGTAGAAGGATTTTATATTTACTTATTTATTTTTAATTTTAAATTTTATTATAAAAAACAAAAATTTACCAGAACAAAACTCATACAATTCAATGAACTATATAGTGTTAAGTTGGAAAGATGTGGAATGTCACATTGGATATTATACTTTCACTATCAAATGTGTGTGTGTACATATATATATATACTTATTTACTACCAAAAGTGAAAATTTCATGACAGAGTTATAACTCTAAAACAATTAGCTTTATGACTAGCTCATTACTTACATCTATCATATGAAATTTAATTAATTTTTGAAATATGTTCTCCTTATGTAATTTATGTTGGCATCAAATTTGTGATCTTCAGGTTCGAGACTCTTTCAAGCTATTTTTGTAGTGTCTAAAAGCAGAAACTTTAAATTTTGTCTTTTCAGTGACAGACAACCTACTGTATGAGAATTTATACACTTTACTGAAACAGTATTTAGGTGACCACAAAAATTCCACCAGAGAACTCCTAAACCTGATAAATAACTTCAGCAAAGTAGCTGGATATAAGATGAACTCAAACGAATCAGTGGCCTTTCTCTACACAAAGGATAAACAGGCTGAGAAAGAAATTAGGGAAACAACACCCTTCAAAATAGTCACAAATAATATAAAATACCTTGGTATGACTCTAACTAAGCAAGTGAAAGATCTGTATAATAAAAATTTCAAGTCTCTGAAGAAAGAAATTGAAAAAGATCTCAGAAGATGATCTCCCATGCTCATGGATTGGTTGGATTAATACAGTAAAAATTGCCATCTTGTCAAAAGCAATCTACAGATTCAATGCAATACACATCAAAATTCCAACTCAATTCTTCACAGACGTAGAAAGAGCAATTTGTAAATTCATCTGGAATATCTAAAAACCTAGGATATAGAAAACTATTCTCAACAATAAAAGAACTTCTGGTGGAATCAGCATCCCAGACCTCAAGCTGTACTGCAGAGTAATTGTGATAAAAACTGCATGGTATTGAGAAAATGACAGGAAGGTAGATCAGTGGAATAGAATTGAAGACCCAGAAATGAACCCACACACTTATGGTCACTTGATCTTTGACAAAGAAGCTAAAACTATCCAGTGCAAAAAAATCAGCATATTTTTTTTCGGTGAAACATTGAGTTTATTGAGGCCATTTATATAGGTGACTCAAAGGTAGTTACATCACCAGGAAGTACCTTGGGCAGTTTATGGGCAACTATACAAATTAAAAATCTCACCTGCAGGATGGATGATTCACAAAGAACCTGCACCACTGAGGAGTTCCTTGGGCCACTTATGGGCAGCTTCAGTAATGGAAGAGTCTTTCTTCTGGTCAACTTGCTCCTGAATATACACCTTCCTCTCATGAGGAGATATTAGTAGGCCTGGTTCCATGAGTTTCCTGTGGCTGATTCAAGACAGCAATGGTCATGTCCATCTTAGAAGAAACAACTAACCTAGAAGATCTAATCTGGTTTAAATCTAAAAGCTAGAAGAGAGATTCCTAACAGTCTTGAGAGTTTGGGGGTAAGGGGGCTCAAAGAGGGGTTAAAGAAGTGTAAACAGGATTTCTTTACGTAGGCTAAGAATAATTTTTATCTCATAACCTCTGGCTTAATTGCTCAGGAAGTAACATGATAACTGAACGGCTTGGCAGGGCCTACCCAGAACTTCCCTCTAAAAATCAGCATATTTAACAAATGATACTGGCTCAACTGCTGGTCATCCTATAGTATAATGCAAATCAATCCATTCTTATCTCCTTGTACAAAGCTCAAGTCCAAGTGGATCAAGGACCTTCACATAAAACCTGATACACTGAAACTAATAGAAAGAAAGTGGGGAAGAGCCTCTAGCAAATGGGCACAGGGGACAATTTTCTGAACAGAACACCAATAGCTTATGCTCTAAGATCAAGAACTGAGAAATGAGACCTAATATAATTGCAAAGTTTCTGTAAGGCAACGGACACTGTCAATAGGAAAAAATGGCAACCAATAGATTGGGAAAAGATCTTTTCCAGTCCTACAACCTATAGAAGGCTTATGTCTAATATATACAAATAAATCAAGAAAGCAGACTCCAGAGAACCAAATAACCCTATTAAAAATGAGGTACAGAACTAAACAAAGAATTCTCAACTGAGGAATTCTGAATGGCTGAGAAGCATCTAAAGAAAGGTTTAACATTCTTAGTCATCAGTGAAATGCAAATCAAAACAACCCTGAGATTCCACGTCTCACCAGTCAAAATGGCTAAGATCAAAAACTCAGATGACAGCAGATTCTGGTGAGGTTCTGGAGAAAGACGAACACTCCTTCATTGCTGGTGAGATTACAAGCTGGTACAACCACTCTGGAAATCAGAAAATTAGACATAGTACTACCTGAGGACCCAACAATACCACTCCTGGGCATATACCCAGAAGATGCTCCAACATGCAATTAGGACACATACTCCACTATTTTCATAGCAGCCTTATTTATAATAGCCAGAAGCTAGGAAGAACCCAGATGTCCCTCAACAGAGGAATGCATACAGAAAATGTGGTACATTTACACAATGGAGTACTACTCAGCTATTAAAAACAATGAATTTATGAAATACTTAGGCAAATGGATGGATCTTGAGGATATCATCCTGTGTGACGTAACCCAATCATAAACAACACATATGGTATGCATTCACTGATAAGTGGATATTAGCCCAGAAGCTCAGAATACCCAACATACAATTCACAGACTATCTGAAGTTCAAGAAAAAGGAAGGCCAAAGTGTGGATACTTTGGTCCTTCTTAGAAGGGGGAACAAAATACCCATGGAGGGAGTTAAAGACCAAGTGTAGAGACTGCCTCACCTAGGGATCCATCCCATATTCAATCAACAAATCCAGACCCTATTGTGGATGCCAACTAGTGCTTGCTGACAGGAGCCTGATATAGCTGTCTCCTGAGAGGCTCTGCCAGTGCCTGACAAATACCGAAGTCATCAATTGTGCTCGCAGTCATCCATTGGACTGAGCACAAGGTCCTCAATGAAGGAGCTAGAGAAAAGACCCAAGGAGCTGAAGGGGTTTGTAGTCCACAGAAGGAACACAATATGAACTAACAAGTACCCCCCAGAGTTCACAGGGACCAAACCACCAACCACAGAATACACATGGTGGGACTCATGGCTTCAGCTGCATATGTAGAAGAGGGTGACTAGTTGGTCATCAATGGGAGGAGAGTCCCTTGGTCCTATCAAGGTTCTATGCCCCAGTGTAGGGAAATCCCAGGGCCAGGAAGCAGGAAAGGGTAGGTTGGTGAGTAGGAGGAGGGGGAATGGAATATGTTGTTTTTTTTGGAGGGGAACCAGTAAAGGAGAAAACATTTGAAATGTAAATAAAGAAAATATCTAGTAAAAAAAAATGGAAATCATGGGAAGGCTTAATTAAAGTTATAGTGCCTTCAATATAAAATCATACAATAAAACCTAATGCTACAATAAAAAAGAAAAACATTATTCAACCTTAAACAATTATTTAATACATATTTCTTTTTTAACATTTAAAAACATTTTAATTAAATAGAATTGAATCACATTCTTGTTCCCTTTTGTACCACAGCTCCTCCCATAGACCCCCTCAATACCTACAATATCTTTTTTGTCATATTCCTTAAAATTTATAAAATATTATAACAAT
>NW_022196900.1:11424443-11425273 GCF_008632895.1 Mastomys coucha
AACAACAATCAATTTAACAGTCTTATGTAGATGCTCATCTACAGCAATAGTGAAAATACATTTTTCTCCATATAAATTTTAAATAACTCCAAGCATCATTAATGATGTCTTATGACCTAGAAATGTAGGTTAGAATAAACCCTTTCCTCTTCAAGGTGGTTTTGGTCAGTGTTTTATTATAATAACAAAAGCAAAATAGAACACTGGATTATCACTTTTAACTAAGAATTCCACCTTTCTTCCCTTGCTCTATATTGTGGCCTGATTGTATCACCCATGTTTCACATATAGAAACTGTTACAAATTTTTAAATTTTTTTTCTCTGTTTTGCCTATGAGCATGTAAAATGAACCACCTGTGTGTAATGTCCTTGGAGGTCTGAAGAACTTAATTTTCCAGAACTGGAGTTAAAGGTAGTTGTGAGTCACATGTGGGTGCTGGATATTGAACCTGGAACCTCGGAGAGAACAGTAAGTGCCCTTAACAACTGAGCCACCACTCTAGCCCTAGTGACTAGGTTTGATGTGCTATAAAGATGAGCCCTCAATGAGAGATTAGTGCCTTTACAAAAGGAGAAACTCAAGACCTTTCTGTCTTTGTACCATGCAAGGTTGTAGCTAGCGAGAAGGCTGTCCTCATCAGGAGCTAGATGCTATGATAAAAGCCTGCTAGTTCACAGAGGCAGAAAGGCACCTAGTTGACTTTTTTCAGTTGACATCCCAGAAGAAAACAGCTCCTTCTCTTTCTCCATGCTGTCTTAAATACCTTTCAACTCAAAGGGTCTCTTTTCTCTTTCCTGTTTTTTTTTAAATGTTTACTCCCTGTCAACT
>NW_022196900.1:11425401-11449611 GCF_008632895.1 Mastomys coucha
ATTTATCTGAATTTGTTAACATTTCAAAACATATTTCAATTAAATAGAATTGAATCACATTCTTGTTTCTCTTTTGTATCACTGCTCCTCCCAGAGATCCCCCTTCAATGCCTCCAATATCTTTTTTGTCATATACCTTAAAATTTATAAAATATAACAATAAAAATGAGCATTAAAAAAGTTGTTTGATATAAAACAACAATCAATTTAACAGTCTTATGTAGGAAGAGCAGTCGGTGCTCTTACCTGCTAAGCCATCTCACCAGCACAATTTCTATATTTCTAAGAAATAAATGACACAAAAGCAAAGAAGATAGCCATCTTTTTTGTCATCTTTGCAAGCTGGATTTGTTGCTAGCATGAAGATCTAGTGCATCCATCTGCTTTACCCTAATATGCCCAGAACACTTTGTTTGCTTCAACTGGCTTGATGAGCACAGAGAAATACACAGATATTTCCAGCTGAAACCAGCATTCTTCAAAGCTCTTCTTGATCTCACAAGTATAAAATGGAAATCAGATTTACAGTGTGTTTGTCTCGACTCCTTTGGGTAGTTCTCAGAAGAGTCATCACAGTTATCAGATTCTGACTTCAGAGAGGAATCACAGAGAATTTCAAAACAATTGCACAGTAAATCAGGGCTTGGGAGATTCTCATATCATTAGTCGTCAGTAAGAGCCGCTGGAAATTGACCAACACTTAGGTCTAATCACATGTTGAATGTTTTGGAGACTGAGGTGAGAGTAAGGTGGATTAGGAACACATTCCCCAAAAGATGAGGCAGCAGAGAACATAGTGCTGATACCAGGAGAACATGAAACACCACTTTCAGGGCTAGAGCAATGTCTCAATGGTTCTGAGCAGTGATTGCCAGAGCTCTGTTGTCCAGAGGTTCCTTTGGATTGTCAGCTCCCACAGTTTTAATTGTTGACTTGATACTGTGGAATCACTTGAAAAGACAGTCTCAATGAGAGTCTGATTGTCCAGTGGGAATGTGTGTGGAAGCCATGGGCTCACACCCATCTGTGACTAGAGTTCCAAAGAACTTGATACTCTCTTCAGGTTGCCACAGGCACCAGACACATAAATGATACACAGGAGTACATGTAGGCAAATCAGTCATACATGTAAAATAAAAATACAATTTTAAAACCTACAATTTTTCTGAATATTTAATTCTATGTCATAAGAAATACAGTGGACAGAGTTACAAGGCAGTGCATTATTTTTAAGGCAAGAAAAAAAATATAAAACCACACATACTACATGTTTGTGTGAAACTTTAATAGTGATAGTAAGTTCATATTTTCACCACAAGCCATTACCCATTGTTCATCAAGGCTGGTGTTTATATGAACCTAAGATTGTATGTTATGTTAATATTATCTCTTCTTTCTATGTTTAAGAAATCATTATTGGTACTTTCATGAATTATTTTATTATTATTAATCATTCCATTCATTTACACATCTAATGATATCTCCCTTCCTGGTTAACTCCGCACAGCCACCCATTCCATCCATCCTCTCCCTCTTCCCCTTTGCCTCTATGAGGATGTTCCCCCACCCCCAACTTACTCCTGCCCCACCGCTCCAGCATTCCCCTACACTGGAGCATCAAATCTCCACAGAACCAAGGGCCTCCTCCCATTGATGTCAGACAAAATCATTCTCTGCTACTTGTGTATCTGGAGCCATGGATCCCTCCTTGTACACTCCTTGATTGGTGGTCTAGTCCCTGGGAGCATTAGGTGGTCCAGCCAGCCAACATTGTTCTTACAATGGGGTTGCAAACTCCCTCCTTTCCCCCAGTCCTTCCTCTAGTTCTCCCACCTGGGTCCCATGCTCAGTCTGATGGCTCGCTGCAAGCATCCACACCTACATTGGCCATGTGCTAGCAAAACCCTCCAGGGTACAACCATACCAGGATCCTGTCAACAAGTGGCCTTTTGGCAAGACAACAATGGCTGCAGACAGGATGGGTCCCCAGGTGGGGCATTCCCTGGATTGCCCTTCCTTAAATCTCTGTTCCATTCTTTGTCCCTGTCTTTCCTTTGGACAGAAACATTTCTGGGTTAAAAACTTTGAGATGGTTGGCTGACTCCATCCCTTGACTGGGGGCCATGTCAATCTACTGGAGGTGGTCTCTAAAGGTTTCAGCTTTCTGTCACTGCCCATTTTGACAAAAGTCATCCCTGTTGGGTTCTGGGAGCCTCTCATATTCTTCTGTACCTCTCTCCTGTCCCCTCTAGTATCTGATCTTGCTCCTCTTTTTTCCATCTCCCTCCTCCCTCCCCCCTAGTTCTCCCCTCTCTATATTTCCCTCAACCATCCTTGAGTACAGAGCTAAACACAAAATTCTAAACTGAGAAATCTCGAATGGCTGAGCAGCACTTAAAGAAATGTTCAGTATCCTTAGTCATCAGGGAAATACAAATCAAAACGATCCTGAGATTCCATCTCACACCAATCAGAATGGCTAAGATCAAAAACTCAGGTAACAGCAGAAGCTGGTGAGGATGTGGATAAAGAACATTTCTCCATTGCTGGTTGGACTGCAAGCAGGTGAAACCACCTTGGAAATCAATTTGGCAGTTCTTAAGAAAATTTGAAAGAGTTCTATCTGAAGACCCAGCTATACCACTCCTGGGCATATACCCAGAAGATGTTGCAACATGTAATAAGGACACATGCTCCACTATATTTACAGCAGCCATATTTATAATATCCAAAAGGTTGAAACAACATAGATGTCCATCAAGAGAAGAATGCATACAAAAACGTGGTACGTTTATACAATGGAGTACTACTCAGCTATTAAAATCAATGACTTCATGAAATTTTGTAGGCCAAAGAATGGAACTAGAAAATATCAACCTGAGGGAGGTAACTAAAACACAAAAGAACACACATGGGATGCACTCACTGATAAGTGGATATTAGTCCCAAACCTCCAAATAATCAAGATACAATTCACAGACCGTATGGAGCTGAGAAGGAAGGAAGACAAGGGTGTGGATGCTTTATTAAAATAATCGATCATGGATTAAAAAAGCTATTTTTTAAGTAATATAAAATAAAGAAACATAAAAATGGTTAAATAATTTGACACTGAGTAATGAAATGAATGAAATATGAAAACATTTATAAAATTCATTACTTACTAAAGGAATTTAATTTAAACTTAATTAGTAAATGACAACAAACAATTTTATAATTTTGATGCATCATATTCAGTTTTCTTGCAAGGAATTAACATAAACCAGTATACCACTTCTACAGAGACGTTTGTGAACATGCTCTGAGAGCATTTGGAAAACTCACTGACTTTCTTTGAGGAACTATACTTGGATTTACTAGGTTGCCAGTTTGATTTTATTGTTTACTTGACACAGTGTGATATCACTTGAAAATATAGTCTTAATGACGAACTGGTTGTCTAGAAAGATTGTCTAGTGGGAGTGCCTGTGGTAGCCATTCTCTTGATTATGTTATTTGAAGAGGGGAGATTCATTTAGGAAGTGGGCAGTTCATACCTTGGAGTTTGGCCCTGGGTTATGTGCAAGAGGGAAGAGTAACTTGAACACTAGTAAGCATGGTAATGTTCCATCTCCTTTTCCCTTACTATGGGTGTGATTGTCTGCTTATCCCCTTCTGCCTTGACTTCCCTGCAATGAGGGACAAAATCAGGAATTGTGAGCTAAAATAATTCCTTCTTCCCTAAAATATTTTCATCATGGTTTTTTATATTAGGAACAGAAATTAAAGGTAAGACAGCAATAAATATGAATGAAAACAATGGACATATAGAGCTGATTTCCAGAGAAACATAAATATTTGATACCAAGATACAAAAACATTAATGGTTAATATATTTTGTGCACCACTGTGTAGCCATTCAAATACTGTTAAAAATATGGAATAGTTGAAAGGTGATATATTATATTGACATTAAAATTATCTGCTACATGATATTTTGTGCACTTAAAGAAGAAGAAGAATGTGGAATCATAAACAAAATTGAGCACAAGGCCAAACTGTAAGTTATTTGTGTTGGCTGGAAAGTGGTAAAAGCATTGATTCAAGGCATTGTCTAGGATAGGATGTCAAGAATACAAGGATTGTAATACAGAAGGTACATTCAAGTTTCTAACAGATGAAAGATATAAGAGAGACTATTAGGGGAGAAATATAACCATGTGGGTAAAATCAGACTCACATGTTAATGTAGTTTACACAACAGGGTGGCTTTCCAGAACTCTGTGACCTTCCAGTGACAGCAGACCTCTTAGGCCTTGCTCTCAGCTCTGACTTGTCTTCCTTGTAGATATCTGAAGCTGTTTGGGGGCTTCTTTCCTAAATGCATCTTTGTTTTATATAATGCTTTCTTATTTTTGCTTTTAATTTTCTGAATGTGGATTGACTCAAGTGTTTTATATTTGCATGTAGAAGTCTCCCACAGAGCTACAACCCCAGCTCCTACTTCCACCACTTACAAATACTGAACAAACTATAATTTTCAAATTGTTTAAGTGGCTTTCAAATTTATTACATTTATTTCCCTTCATTAACCTGCTGAATTATTTCATTCTTTCACTACATATAGTATTAATTTGTGGTAAGTGTGCTAAAAATGCAAATTCAAATTAAAACAAGAAAAAGAATTGAAAAGCTGAAGTGAAACTAATAAGCTATAAATAATCCCAAAGTAATGATAATGTTCTTAAAAAGTTATTCTGGGTTTAAAATGTGCCAAATATACAGCAGTATAGAATTAATTTGTAATGATAAATTTTGTGTTAAACAAAGTGCAGGTTAAGAGCAACAGTTGGTTAAAGATAGAATTTTCTGGTAATTGGTACTTTAGTTTTTCACTTTAATGGCAAAAAGTAGTTTGATTTTGATTTCCTTGTAGAATTAATATGACTTCATTGATTTGGTTTTGACTGTTTTTTTTGTTTTGTTTTTGTTTTGTTTATCACTGTATTATTGTATAAAACTGATGAAATTACATTAAAATGAGAAGGTTGTTTGACCAGTCTTCATGTTTTACTTAGAATATGATTTATTTTATTAGTTCCCATTTCTCCTGATTTCCAACCTTTAGATACTTATACAGACTAAGTGCATGATTGACTGTAAAGTTAAAAGGTCTGATTTTAGATCATCCAAGAATGTATTTCTCTGATCATTGTTTTTAGATGTACAAACTGTCCCTGATTGGGAAGCTATCTATCAGGATCTGACCAAATTATCATAGGACACATACATATATTGGGCTTATGCCTTTATTTTTCATAATTACTATATATAAATCCTTTGAGAAGTCTGTCATAATGTGTGACTTTATGATTTGTTGGAGAAATAAATGGAGAACATAAATTAATTATTAGAAAAAAGTAAACATGTACAGTCTACCCCTTGTTGCTGTTATCATATAAACTACTATGAGCAGCACAATGATTTAGTTTTCAGCCTCTATGTTTACAGTGGAAGAGGTAGGCAAGCTTGTACTGAAAGGAGATAACATATAGTCAAATATTACATGGCTTTATATATTGTGTAGCATTGTATAAGTAAAATGTGTTACATGGTAGGATATTATGAAAGGCAGATATCTTCATTTTAGTCACCAGACTTGAGCAATTTATACAGTAAAACACCAAAATCTTTGAATTTTATTCTCTGGCCTCTTGGTGGTCATTAAAGCTCTTAAAATGCAAAAGTTATATAATTATGTTGATTAAAAAAAAAACCAGAAAGATTGTAGGTGATGATTGTTAAAAGGGATAGACAACCAGAACCCACTGGGAAGAAACTTGGAAACTTTCAAGAGAATGTAGAAAGGATTTAATGAGAGCAGTTGAAGCAGAGAAGGAGTTGTATCAAGAATTTCATCTCTGAAATAAAGTCTAGTATGAATTTATTGATTAAAGTTTATGTTACTGCAAAAGGTATTTAACCTCAAGCCTACCCGGAAAAAGTGCGGGTGCAGTTTTACTCATCATCACTCTGCCATGACAATAAATGCCTTAAAACCTTCAACTGTCTCTTTTCATCAGGATCTGCAAAGGGGAGCAATGGAGCAGGCGTTCCTCTAAAGAGCAAAAGAATCTCCTGCAGAAGGCCTCTCAGCATTCCCAGCCATGACCTCCACCAAGCCAAGAGGTTGGACGAACAAGCCAAGGACTCTCTTCCCCAGTCAGAGTCCTCCTCTTCCCTTTCCCTTGGCCCAGGCTAGAGCAAGCCCATGGGCTCCCACTCCATTCTCAACTCTTCCTCAGCATCCAGCGGCATCTGGAGTGCCCAAGAGTCTACTAAGAACCTGATATCTCCAGCCTCTGTGCAGAAACCCCCAGGCCAACTACAATAGTCGCCGGGGTCCTCAGATTGTGCTTCACACCCCAGAACAGGGTCCCGCAGCTTCAAATAGCCCGGTACTCTTATACTGAGCTTGGGGCCTGGGGGGCAATTCGTTCTCAGTTTCTCTGTCATGTCCAGCATTGTCTGCAGCTCCCAAGTAGCGAGAACCTGTGACTCCCCTCAGTTGTCCCCCACCCACTCTCTGAGAACTGGGATGCCCACGCCCGTCAGGCAGGGCAGGGTGCGAGGCTGACAGACACCTGTGTCTGCCAGGCTAGAGCGCCGAAACTCTGGCGGGACATGGGTCATCTTTCCCAATCCTTTTCATATTCCCACAGTCCAGTGGTGCCTTGGTGCCTGGAGTGATCAGCTGCCTGATTCACCACCTGTGGCACTGCGATGGAGTGCACTATGGCTGTGGAGGTGAGCGCTGCGCCCAGCAGTGGAATGACAGTGGCAATGGATAAAATTACCCAGGAAAAAGAAGAGTACTGATCTTCAATCAGTTATCATTATTTTAAAATGTTTTTTTTCTTGTTGGTGTAAGTTTCAAGTTTTTAATTTTTTTTGTTTTATTAGATATTTTCTTTATTTACATTTCAAATGTTATCCCCTTTTCTGGTTTCCCCTCTGGAAAAAACAAAAAACAAAAAAAACCCTATTCTCAACCCCTCCTCTCTCCCCCCTCCCCCTGCTCACTAACCAACCTCTCCTGCTTTTTTAACACATGATATAAGCATAAAAGGTTGTAAAGCATTGATTAAAACTTATGGCTAGGAATATGGCTCATCAGTTAAGTGTGCTTTACTACACAGAGGACCCAACACACTTGTAAGTGCCCTACAACCTACCTAAAAATGTATTCCAGCTCCAAGGGTCTAACACCCTCACTTGTTCTCTACCCATACATAGGCTGGTACATGATTCTGCACCCAGGTATGTTTATTTTCACCCAGGTACATATTTACATCAATAAACCAGTAAAGCAACAAACCTATAAATAAATAAATGAATAAATAAATAAATGTAGGTGTTAGAATATTAATTGTGAAACAAATGCAATTCACAGACCACATGAAGTTCAAGAAGAAGGAAGATCAATGTGTGGATGCATCAGTTCTTAGAAGGAGGAACGAAATACTCAAGGGAGAAAATAAGTAGACAAAGTGCAGGTCGGAAGTAAAGGCCATCCAGAGAGTGCCCCACCTGGGGATTCATCCCATATACAGACACCAAGCCCAGATACTTTGAGGATGCCAAGAAGTGCATGCTGACAGGAGCCTAATATAACTGTGTCCTGAGATGCTCTGCCAGAGCCTGAAAAATACAGAGGCAGATGACAGCAGCAAACCATTGGACTGAGCACAATGGAGGAGTTAGAGAAAGGACTAAAAGAGCTGAAGGGGTTTGCAACCTTATAGGAAGAAAAATAATATCAACCAACCAAACTCCCTAGAGCTCACAGGAACTAAACCACCAACCAAAGAGTACACATGGAGGGACCCATGGCTCTGACCAAGTATGTGGCAGAGGATGGCCTTGTTGGACATCAGTGGGGGGATTCGACCTTGGTCCTCTGGGGGTTTGATCCTCCAGTGTAGGAGAATGCTAGGGTGGGAAGGCAAGGGTGGGTGAGCATCCTCATAGAAGCAGGGAAAGCGAGGATGGCATAGGGGGTTTCTGGAGGGGAAACCACAAAAGGGAATAACATTTGAAATGAAAATAAAGAAAATATTCAAATTAAATAAATAAAAATAAAATTCACAAAATAACGACATCACACATAGAAAGAACAGAGGAGAGAACATCATTTGAGAACATGTTTTGGCTAAGACCTCAATGTTATCCATTAAGTTTTGACAGCAAGCTATAAAATAAAGATATCTCTAAATTGTATATGAAGGCTAGTCACAAAGTGATGGTGTAATGATTAGTTCTCACTTTCTATTTGAGTTCATATACATGCTAGCATGTTCTTCGTATTCACTTGTAATTGAAGGAATTCATGATGCCATGCCTAAGTATGTTGTGGGTTTTGTTGTTGTTGTTGATGATGTTGATGATGACAATGATGATGATAAATTATGATTTTTGCTTTGACTGTCATTCCATGGAAAGGAGCAGAAACAAAAGAGCACACTGCCCTCCCCATCCTTCTGAAGAGCAGAAGGAGAAATTCTCATGTGAAAAATATTTTTGTTAGGGCAGCAGCATAGACACTTTCCTTTCACCAGAGACATGGAGCCAAAGCTGTGAACATCTGTGATTCTGTTTTGTCCAACAATTTTATGATTTTCACTATAATACTGTTCTCACAAATTTCAATTTTTCTCATTTGCTAAAATTTATACACTCTAATTTATCATTTGTCTAGTTGCTTTTTGGGTGAGGGGAATTATATCTTTCTATTGAGGTATCTCATGACCATGCAAATTCACTAAATAAAAATTTCCATTTCTCTTGATAATCTGTCTTATGTCTGTCCTGGCTAAATTCTCAGAAGTAAGGCAGTGCATTTTATTTTCCCTATAAGGTACTGCTGAGGTATGCAGAAAAAAATGTATTGCAAAAATCTATGCATTTGAATATCTGTGTCTCAGGAGAATGACTTACATGATTAAGATATTCATATATATATGAATACATATATATCCATTTACTTTAATCTTGGTTTTATACTCAAATTTTGAGTGTCCCAAGCTATTGAATAATCACAACGAACTCTGTAATTAAAACATCAATGATCAGCTTTATCTAGACTGACATACAACCTACTATAAATTCAGGGAAGCATAGCTTTCTAAATGGAACTTACTATGAGAAATAGTACTTTCAATTCCATGTTTAATATGAAAATATGGAATATATTAAATTGATATATTAATTTTTGTATTTTCTAAATGACTTAGTGTGGGGTGGTGAGCTGTGATAGGCAGCCTGGTCCCTGGTCAAGTTTAGGCTTAAAACCCAGGTGACCCAACAGGTGACTGTCTGCAAGGGACTGCAGGACTTTGGCTATGCTGCGTGGGTTCCTGGCTCCTGTCAGGTAGCTACAGCCTCCCACAATACCCCTGCAGAGAGGTTTGTGGCCATCAGTCAAGCACCAAGCCCTCCCACATGCAGATAAGATATCTCCAAGCTCTCAGACCAAGCCAATAAGAAGTACCTGCTGTCAGATTCTAACCCACCCCAAAACCGTGTATAAGAATCCCATGCAGAAGGAATAAAGGTGTGTGAGGACTACTCTGTCCTCTGAGAGCTTCTGTCATAAGAACTGTAACACTGCGGTTTGGGATTAGGTCTGCTCTCCCGAAATGCCACCTGAAGTTCCCCTGCCCTCCTGGCTAACTAGTTACCCTCTCAAAGGCCCAGCGCAGCCTGACTCAGCTCACAAGGCAACTTGGAGTAAATGAGATGGCAACAGCTGAGACAGAGGTGGAGCCAGTTGGAGCATGACTGAGACAACTCCCCCCTGCCTACTCCCGCTCTCTCCCCTTTGCCTGAACCCTTGCACCCAGCCTGGCCAGAGATCTCTGTGGAAAGCCGCTGGTACACAGGCCCACAACTTTGTCATTTAATCATAATTCTTCCTAGGAGCCAGTGCCTTCATTGTCTCCCATCAATATGCATTGGCTCATTGTTTTTGTCTCTTGTTTAAGCAGCGGTGACTCATAGTAACGAATAAACAAGGATGGTGAGGAACATAGTTGTTCCTGAGGACACACTGGGAGTCGATACTTTCTCTAATAATAAGTTCAAATCAAAATCAGATTCTCAATTCACTTAAAGCCTTCATGAGGTCTATAAGGATAGCATTTGAGGACTTGTAAAATCTAATCTTTAATTAGTCATTTGGAACATTAACTCTAGGATTCAGAAAATGTTTGTGACTTTCTTTGGGTTTTCGTATCCCATGAATGCATAGGCAGCAATTATTTCAAGACAGAGCAAAGTTATAGACCTATACCTTAGAAAAAAATTACATGTCAAAAAGTATTTAAAGCAGGGCATGATGGCACATGCCTTTAGTCCAAGCACCTGATAGAAACAGGCAGAGCTTGTGAAACAAAGAAAATATATCTTCAAAGGATTCAACAAGAAACATTAGAAGCCTAGGTTCCATATTATTTTCTTACCTTATTAAAACACAATTTTCCCTAAATTTGTTTCATTAAAAAGTATGCATTGAGTATTGTATTCAGAATAACTGTAATTGTACTGCTTAGTAAAGCCCATATTTAGATTAAGATCAACCTGAAATAATTTTAGGACAGCATAAAGAATTCTATTCAACTAATAATGTTATTTGATGCCATAGAGAAACAAGATGTTAATTCCTATTGAAATTCAAAGAGGAAATTGTGTTTGAGCTGATTTCTTTTTTTTTTTAAAGATTTTATTTATTTATATTATATGTGAGAACACTGTAGCTGTTTTCAGACACTCCAGAAGAGGAGTCAGATCTCATTACAGATAGTTGTGAGCCACCATGTGGTTGCTGGGATTTGAACTCAGGACCTTCAGAAGAGCAGTCAGTGCTCTTAACCACTGAGCCATCTCTCCAGCCCCTGAGCTGATTTCTTAAGAATGGCTTAAAAGTTAGAGGATATTTTTACAAAAGAATAGGATACATAAATTGCATGGATTATTAGATAATAAATTCCACATAAAGGAAACTAACTCTCGGGTATACATACATGCATACATACTATTAATAAACCATGTTATTACAGGTGATTTGAAGTTTGTGTATGCTTACACTTCACATGATGTTTTATGCAAGTGCCTTCACTGGATTGTTTTTTAATACCAGTTACTATATCTAATAAGGACTGTGTTAAGATTGGAGATGAGGGCTTGGTTATTGAATCAAAGGCTGAAGAGCCTGCTGTGTACACATAAAGAAATGAGATAAGGTTCCAAACAATCATGAAAAAAAGCTGGGAATAGCAGCAAGCACTTTTAATCTCAATGCTGTTGAGGGTACATACTGGCATCATGGTTGGCTATCTAAATAACTGCTGAGCTTTAAGTTCACCAAGAAACCCTGTCTCAAATGTAGAATCCAGATGTCCTTCAACAGAAGAATGGGTATAGAAAATGTAGTACATTTGCACAATGGAGTATTACTCAGCTATTGAAAACAATGAATTCATGAAATTCTTAGGCAAATGGGTGGAACTAGAAAATATCCAGAGTGAGGTAACCCAATCACAAAAGAACACACATGGTATGCACTTACAGGTAAGTGGATAATAATACAAATGCTTGGAATATCCAAGATACAATTTACAGACAA
Organism: Mastomys coucha; assembly: GCF_008632895.1. Classification (NCBI taxonomy): domain Eukaryota; kingdom Metazoa; phylum Chordata; class Mammalia; order Rodentia; family Muridae; genus Mastomys; species Mastomys coucha. Next base: position 11,437,064 of record NW_022196900.1, read on the forward strand.
CATGAAGCTCAAAAAAAAAGGAAGACCAAAGTGTAGGTGCTTCAGTCCTTCTTAGAAGGGGGGACAAAATACTCAAGGGAAGAAATATGAAGACAAAGTGTGGAGCAGAGACTGAAGGAAAGACCAGCCAGAGACTGCCCCATCTGGGGATCCATCCCATGTACAGACACCAAACCCAGATACTTTGAGGATGCCAAAAAGTATATGCTGACAGGAGTTTGATATAGCTGCCCCCTGAGAGGCTCTGACAGAGTCTGACAAATACAGAGGCAGATGCTCGAAGCCAACCATTGGACTGAACACAGAGTCCCCAATGGAGGAGTTAGAGAAAGAACTAAAGGAGCTGAAGGGGTTTGCAACCTCATAGGAAGAACAATAATATCAACCAACCAAACTCCCCAGAGCTCCCAGGAACTAAACTACCAACCAAGGAGTACACATTGAGTGACCCATGGCTCCTGCATATGTAGCAGAGGATGGTCTCTGCTACATATGTGTGGTATCAGTAGAAGTCCTTGGTCCTGTGAAGGCTCAATGCCCCAGTGTAGGGGAATTCTAGGGCACTGAGGCAGGAGTGGGTGGATGGGTAGGGGAACACCCTCATAGAAGCACGGGGAGGGTGATGAGATCTAGGTTATGCCAGGTGGGGGGACCAGGTAAGGGGATAATATTTGAAATGTAAATAAAGAAAATATGCAATAAAAAATAAAAACTTGACTGCAAGAAAAATTAAAATGGAGAGCAATAAAAGAGACTTGATAACAAGCTCTTCTGCCCACAGTCACCTGCACACATGTCTATGTGAACCCATACTCATGTACCCATACATACTTTACATAAACATACACACACAAATACTGGAGGTGGACACTTAACTACTGCTTTTATTGTAAAAATCTCATCACAGACATGTATAGTATATTATTCCAAGTGTGAAACTCTACACATGAACTTTTGCCTCGATTTTAATTCCATGAGCAACTTTGCCTGCTTTTCTTTTTGGAGATATTATCATTTTCATTTTTAAAAGATATATGTGAACTAATTGTTATGTTTTCTCTTGTCTGCTGGAAAGTTCACAGCAAATTTATATTTTGCACATGCATCTGCCTTATGTGTGTTTTAAATAATTTATATTGTTTGCTTTCATATTTTATCATAATTTTCTTGCAGTTTGTTTACTCTGTGAGTTGTCAGGATCCTTTGAGGCAAAAGAATGTAAAGCAGTCTAAAGAAATCAAATATTACAAGAGCATTTATACAGCCCATGGGTTTCCCGAATTCCCATTTTTATACAGTTCTAAACTTATACATTCTTTAAAATTCAATCCTGTAACTATATGATTTTGAGATAACGTACATTTATATAATATAAATGTAACATTTTATAAAATTAGAGTGTCTGTGGTATTTACATCCCCAAAAGAGCTATGGACAAATTAAGATAATTTAATATAGATATTTTAGTGGTCTGTGATTATATTTTACTACTCAATACTGTCTTTTATTTTTTTCAAACTGCAAGTCTCATGCTGAAGTGTCTATTGTTATGCTAAACAAGCAACCAACAAAAAGTTCCTTTAAAAAACAGTTTAACTCTATTATTAAAAAAACAACTTAAAATGCCTCTTGAATTATTTTCTGAAGTTATTTTGCTAATCAGCCACTGTTCGCTGCTCAGATAGAAACACGCCAGTATGGCTTTTCCAATCTGAATAATATTGAAGAAAACACACCGTTTGGGGATATGATTACTCGGAGTGGCACGCTCAGTGCTGCCCGTTGATTAGCAGACCTGTGCATGTATCATGACCTGTAATGTGTGACCAGGCTGGAGAGGCAGAGAAGCAGAGGACATTTCCAATGTGGCAAGCCATCATTACTGTGCCACGTCAAGAGAAGTGTCCAGCAGAAGTGCTGAACCTGTTCAAACACATAAATGAGTTTTTATTTGCCTTCTTTCACTTTCTTTCTGAGATTTACTTGTGTGAAAGCTTTCTGTAGACCAAGCTGAGCAGTCTATGGGAATTAAAACAATATTCGATTCCTCCTACTGTTAGTGATCCCCATATGGCAGGGAAGCGTTTCATAGAACTCCCGATTTGCTGTGGTGAAGTGGTAGATCCTATCATGGGCCTTCAACCAAAAGGCAAACTCTGCCATTATTTGTAACTTAGTGTGCCCTTTGGGAGGCTGTCATCTGCTTCAGAAATAGCATGCACAGCTCTGGGCCAGCTGTTCCTTTTCCAGTTTTGTGATGTTAATTTGCTGGTACACAAAAGATGCTGGGGATTGAGGTTGAAAGTCATGATTTTGAGTTTATTTTCCAGAAAGTAAAATGAACTGTTCCTTTGCACCTTGTTTTGAGTTGTATTTATCCTGTTAATACATTTTTGAAGCCACTCATGCCTTTGTCTCCTTGGTACTATCTCAGTCATCTTTCTTCATTATGTAAGAATGACTTTTCCGTTCTCATTCTTGTATAGTGAAACCCAAGCACTGGGGTAATCTACAAACTTATTATTGTCACCATTGCTTGACAGAAACTGAGCCAAGCTAAGAAACATCACACAAGGCAGAGATTGCTGGCACACATTCTCTAGCCTAACCATAACTTAGTGACTACTCTGCATTTCTTTTGTTGAATCGGTTTCTTTCCAGTTAGTCACATTCCATGTTTATCAGGACATTTTATTATCACAAAATAACTGCAGAGTGATTTTTTTTCCTTCCCTGCAGTGAGAATGGCTGGAGTCCCCATCATTCTTGTGAAGATAAGTATAGTTGTAATTATAATCTATAAGGTTTTTCCCTCTTGTTAACTTGGTTTAGGAAATATCCTCTTAATTTCTGTTCAGCTCATTTCTCCTTTGATAAAAAATCCCTCTTCTTAATCTCTGAATATGCTTAATTGTTATCTTAATTTAAAAACAAACTCATTATATTGTACTTCAATTTTCTTTCTCAGTGTATTCCTATATATAAAATAGCTTCCCCCTACAGAGTCAAGACACCAAAACATGCTCATTTTCTTATGTTCCACACACTCTTAGAAAGCCTGGCTTATCAGCAGTATTCAAAATGCTTTTATAAAATGGCAATTCTCACAGCAGAGTCAATGAGCACCCTGAGCCCCTATATACACTGAAATGACTAATTTTATATTACTTGTGACTTCCTGACCAATCTTTATACTAGTAGATAGTAATTTTTGTGAGAACATTAATTCTGAAATTTTCTACTAGTAAATACATGACATATGCAGGGTAAAAAACTCTATATTACAATAATGTCTTCTCTATTAATAGTTGCTATTATATTATTATATCTTCTATGTTATATATTATATTATGTATAATATAATATTATATTATATTTTAATATTATTAATCATTGCTGCCTTAAAATATAGAGTGTATTTACATAAATTATAAACATAATTTAAATGCATAATATAAAAACTATTTTAAAAGATGGGTTAAATATTTAATATACAACTAACATAAAAACCTTTGAATGTTTTTATTACTTTTTAAATTTTTTTTAAGTCCAGTATCGTCCCCCTCCCAGCGAGCCCTCACACTGTTCCTCATTCCATTCCTTCTCCTCTGTTTCCAAGAGCATACCCCCACCCGACCTGATCAGACCACCGCAATATCTGAGGCCACAAGTCTCTCCACGGTCAGGTGCATCTTCTCTCACTGAGGCCAGACTAGGAAGTCCTCTGCTGCATATGTGTCAGGGACCTCAGAACAGTTCAGTTCTGGTTTGTGGCTCAGAATCTGAGAGATCTTGGGGATCCAGATTAGTTGAGATTGCTGATCTTTCTTTGGGAACACCCTCCTCCTCAGCTTCTTCCAGATTTTCCCTAATATAACACCAGGGGTCCCCAGCTTCTGTCTATTGGTTGGGTGTAAGTATCTGCATCTGACTCTCAGTAACTTGTTGGGCATCAGTAATAGTATCATGTTTTGGAGCCTCCCCTTGAGATGGATCCCAATTTGGGCCAGTCACTGGACCTCCTTTCCCTCAGTCTCTTCTCCATTTTTGTCCCTGCAGTTCTTTTAGACAGGAAAGATTCTGGATCAGTTTTTGACTGTGGGATGACAACCCCATCCCTCCATTTGATGCTGTGTCTTTCTACTGGAGATGGACTCCATTCCTGGTTTCCACTCTGTGTCTCCCTGGTGAATCCTCCTGTTTCTGTCCCTCTGGAAGAGATTCTTTCCACATGTCCTACCTTCTACTTCCTGCCTTCGCTATAAGCCATCTGACTTTTAAATAAACCAGTAAGCATGTGAGAGGAGTGTTTACAAAACACTTAGGAGAGGTAATGCTTCAACGATACCAAAGTCCAGCCTGTAATCCAATCTCTGCAGATTCAGTAATCGGCATTTGTATAATACAGACACAACATTCACACAATGTGTAAAAACATCACTCCAACCACACAATAATAAAGATGTAGTAGAATATTTCCACCACTTCAGGTTATTTCTCCATGCCTCATCAAAACAGAGGTGATTATTCCTCTGATTTTTATAAACCTATTCTAGTTTGCTGCTATTAAATTTGGAGAACAAAGAACACATGCATCTGTGTCTGACTACTTATCATTGGCATGGTTTTCTTGAAGTTTCAGTATGCATGTTTCTGTGCTTACATCCTACTTATATTAGTAGATGAACATGCTACTAATCCACAGTTATGTTGATTTCAAGATCTTATGATTCAAGATAAAGTTGATGTGAATATCCCTATAGTATGTTAGTGTGTGTGTGTGTGTGTGTGTGTGTGTGTGTGTGTGTGTATAGTTATATCTTTCTTGCTCTGGATGACTAAGTTGAAATTAGTGTGTCAGTATCTGTTTACCTATTTAATTATCTTTCTCTATATATGTATCATCCACTTTTGTTTATGTACAGCCCATAAAAAGTATTGCACATATATGTTATTATACCAGTTTCCTTCAAGCAGATGTCTATATTCCTATACATATTTTAATTTTCACATATTTTAGTAACTCCAAAAGATGCAAAGCAGTTTCTCACTGAAAAGTTAAATATTTCTTTTCACTGCATATTTCCTTATTTCCATTTTTTTTTAAATTTTATTGGTTATTTTATTTATTTACATTTCAAATGTTGTCACCCTTTCCTGGTTTCTCCTCCACAAGCCCTCCCCCAATGCAGCCCCCTCCCACTGCTCCTATGTGGGTGCTCTCTCCCACTCCTGCTTCACCACTCTAGCTTCCCCCTATACTGGGGCATTGAGCCTCCACAAGACCAAGGGCCTCTCCTCCCATTGATGCCAGATAAGGCAATTCTCTGCCTCATATGTAGATGGAGCCATGTGTCCCTCCATGTGTACCCTTTGGTTGGTGGTTTAGTCCCTGGGAGATCTGCATGGAGGGGGGGTTGGTTATTTGATATTGTTGTTCTTCCTATAGAGTTGCAATCACCTTCAGCTCCTTCATTCCTTCCCCTAACTCTTCCATTGGGGTTCCAGTGCTCAGTCTGAGGGTCTTCTGGAAGCATCTGCATTTCTATTGGTCAGAGTCTGGCAGAGCCTCTCAGGAAACAGTTATACCAGGCTCCTCTCAGCAAGCATCTGCAATAGTGTCTGGCTTTGGTGATTGTATATATGGGATGGATCCCCAGATGGGGCAATCTCTGGATGGCCTTTCCTTCAGTCTCTGTTCTACTCTTTGTTCCTGCATTTCCCGTAGACAGGAACCATTGTGGGTAAAAATTTTTGAGATAGGTGGGTTGCCTCATCCCTTAACTCAGGGCAATGCCTAGCCACTGAATATAGTCTCTATAGGTTCCAGTTTTGCTGTGTTGGGTATTTCAGCTAATGCCATCCTTGCTGGGTACTAGGAACTTCTTGATCCCTGGCATCTGGGACTTTCTAGTGGTTATTCACAGTTCCCCATCCCCCACTGGTACACCTCCATTCAATTTTCTGACACTCTGTACTTCTCCCTGTCTCTTCCCACACCTGATCCTGCCCCCCCTTTTCCCTCTTCCTCTTTTCTCCCTCTCACTTCCCTTCTTACCTCTACTTCCTGTGATTATTTTGTTCCCTTTTCTATGTAGGATTGAAGCATCTACACTTTGGTCTTTCTTCTTCTTAACCTCCATATGCTTTGTGGGTTGTATCTTAGGGATTCTGAGCTTCTGGTCTAATGTCCACTTATCAGGGAGTACATACCATGTGTGTTCTTTTGTGACTGGGTTACCTCATTTAGGCTGATATTTTCTAGTTCTATCCATTTACCTAAGAACTTCATGAATTCATCATTTTTAATAGCTGGATAGAACTCCATTGTGTAAATGTGCCACATTTTCTGAATGGGTGTAGGAATATATACCTATAACATCAGCATATTTAAAGTTGAGTCAAGAGGATCAGGAATTCAAAATCACATCTGTTTACAAAGTAAATTTGATGTGATCCCAGGCTAAGATCCTGTCTAGAAAAGCAACCAAACAAACTCACAAACAATACAAAACTGAAAGGTCCAACCTACTGAAAATATGGGTGGGCCAGTAATGTTCAAGCATGAGGAGAGATTGATATTAATACCCATGTACTAAGCCTTGATTGTCATGGATTTCAATGAATACAAATTAAAACCATTGAAAAGAGTGTTCTAAAATTCTTTTTCTTTCATGGACCTTGAGGCAGAGTCCTGTCGTGACCACCTGCCAGCAGGAAGGACAACAACAACAGCAGGATTCTTCTCAACCACACTTTATTAGGAGCGCCCAAGTTTGAAGCAAGAGAAGGACCCCGCCCTCTAGAGCGGTCGGCTTATAAACCCTATTGTGTGGATGTGTCGATGCCTGATTGGCTCAGCAGTGTCTGCTGACCACTGCGTCACCCATTTGGAGAGGGTGCAGCAGGAAAGGCAAGCATACGCAGGTGTGCAGAGTAAACATGCCTATGTGGCTGGCATTGCGCAGATGTACGGAGTTTACATGGCTGGTGTTGGCCAGCGCCCAACACCGCCCAACAGAGTCCTGTTGTGCATATTGCTTTCTTTATCTGCCTGAACTTGAAGCAATCCCTCTGCATCTGTCTTCCAAGTACTTTGATTTATGTTTTAACCTATTACTAGCTATTAATGGTAAAATATTCAACTAAGTGTACTTACTATTTTCCTTAAGCCTCTACAAATTCAACTTTGATGTAATATTAATTAATCACTGCATATTTTAATTGATTATACATCTGTACTGTCTCATTTTCTGTGGTGTCTTGACACATACTAGAGTTATCTTCAAGGAAAGAGTCTCAGTTGAGGAAATGCCTCCATGAAATCCAGCTGTAAGAAATTTTCTCAATTGGTAATCAACCATGGTGAGTGGTGTCATCCCTGGGCTGGTAAACAATATTTCTCTATGTCTTCTGCATCAGCTTCTGCTTCCAGGTTCTGCCATGTTTGAGTTCCCGTTCTGACTTCCTTCAATGACAAACAGTGATATAGAAATGTAAGCCAAATGAATCCTTTTCTTTCCTGCTTGTTTTTTTTTGTCATGGAGTTTTATCAAAGCCATGGAAACCCTAAGACAGTGTGTGAAATTATATTTTCCATTATAACATTTTTCTTTTATGAGAGTTCTCTTTTTGTTGGCTACTTATAAGTATAACAATAATCTAAATATCCTATTTTACTATAATAAATGCTTACATGGCTTGGATAATTAAAATACTTGCTCTGTGAATGACATATATTTGTTTGCTTTGCAATACAGATTGATAAGATTTGCTTTCCAGTTTAACTTTTTAATCCTCTTATTGTATTTTCTACCATGACCAATTTTATTTATACCCTAGTGAATATTTTCTCTTTATATCGTATCTTTTTTCTTTTTATTTCAATCTATTGTCTTTTGTTGTTGTTGTTCTTCCTGGTACAATCAAGAACTAATTAGCTCATATTTTTTCTTGCACTTATAATTTTGCTTGGAGTATCTCCAATAACTTGGATCTTAAATCTCCCTCGGATGACAGTATGCTAAAATGTGATCTTTAGGATAAACCTTGTGGTGAGGTGTTCCACAGTTAGCTTAGTTGGAACTTGATAGCTCACTGAAGCATGTCTTAGAATGGAACTATGTGTAAGCCCCCTTTATTATTTTATTTTGTGTGTTATAAATGGTTTGCCTGTGTGATGTGCTCTTATCATCTTAAATTACTTCATCTAAGACTTGAAAAAAAGGGATTCTATAGGAAACAGACTGTAACTTCTTTGATGTTTGAATTAAGGACCTTATATATTGTTACTATCTTTATCTTCTCCAAGAGAATTTCAGAGTACAATATTAACTCTTTGTATGCATATTTCCAATATTCTTTACTTTTTTCTTCTTGAATGTTTCTGATGGCTACATGTCTCATTACAGATCTTCACTCAACATGCCTTGTCAAATAAATTCTCTGGTGACAGAATCAATATTTCAAAATGCTTGAGTGAGTTTATCATCATTATTTTAGGGGATTTGGAGTGGCACTAAAAATACAATGCTACTTTTAGTTTTGTTTTTCCCCTCTTACTATCTTGAAAATATTTCTTTTTCTTTTTGGCTGATACTTCTCTCTGAAATCATAAAAATTCAATTTCTGTATGTGGTTTTTGCACTTATCTGATTTTGGGTTCATGGGGGGATCTTGTAAAGTAAATAAATACTTAAACAAATGGAAAGTATGTGAAAGATATATAACAAAATACAGAGCTACAAAGAAAAAAAAAAAGCTACAATCAGAGCTTTGCCTTTCTCTTTTTGTGAAGACAGAAGTTTACATCTGTAGTCTTTTAAATGGAGTCTTGGGTCCTTAGAAGGGCCCAGCCTAACATTACAAACTCCATTTTGTATTTGGACTCCATCTTATGTTAAGCTTGCTCTTAGGTTGAACTCAGTTGTTCCAGGAACCAAGACACCCCTAGCAACAGCCATTACTCCCCTAACAACAGCCACTCCACCCTGAGTAACAGCCAATCAGTTCTTGAGAGGAAAGTACCTAATGTTCCAGATGTCTTGAAATAGATTACTCAAGTTAAACACCATTGGTCATAACAAGCTAAAATCATTACTAGCCAAGAGATATGCATCAAGCTGCAATTTTCAAATGTTACCCAATAATTTAACTCCCAAGTTGCAAGGCCCCTTATCTTGCTGTAAGCATGATAAAAAGAAAAGGCTTCATCAGTTTGGAACCTTCCACGCCCATCCACTGTGTCCAAGAGTTGGAGCGTCCAAGTTTGAATAAAGTCACTTTGCATTTGCATATGAGTTGGATTTCTGGTAGTCTCTGGTGGTCTGTGGGGACCTCACAATCTGGGTATAACACATTTCATAATACTATTAACTATAGTTTTATTATTTCAACATCTTATAATGCAAGTCTTGCAGTGGAGAATTGTACTGATGCACCTGATAACTCTATCACATGGGAATAAAAATTAGGAAAGAAAGTATCTTTCTACCAGAAAAAAAATGAAAGCACTAATTTTTTTTAATGTTTTTTTCATTAGATGTCTTCTTTATTTACAATATCTCCTTTCCCAGGTTCCCCTCAAAAAAAAAAAAGAAAAAAGAAAAAAAAAAAAAACAAAAACTAAAACAACCCCTGTTCCCTCCCCCCTCCTCCTGCTCACCATCCCACCCACTCCTGCTTACTGGCCTTGGTATTCCCCTACACTGGGGCACAGAACCTTCACAGGGCCAAGGTAGCTTATTAATACAGAAGTAGAGGCTCACAACCATCCATTGGACTGAGCACAGGGTCCCCAATGAAGAAGCTAGAGAAAGAACCCAAGGAGCTGAGGGGTTTGCAGCCCCTTAGGACGAACAACAATATGAACTAACTAGTACCCCCAGAGCTCCCAGGGACTAAAACTCCAACCAAAGAGTACACATGGGGGGAGTCATGACTCCAGCAGCATGTGTATAGCAAAGGATGGCCAAGTCGGTCATCAATGGGAGGAGAAGAAAGCAGTAACTTTTTAAGTAAAGAAGAAAATAAAAAAGAATGAAGATATAGATAGCCTAGACTTTTACTTTTACTTTTAACGATCTTCCTTCCAATACAGCAGATCTATTGCTCCTAACTAAGCTTTACCTCTTCCACAGAGAAGGAGAGCGGAGAGCTCATTTCCTGCATCCAAATAAAGGACCCCTGGGAGATAATGTAGTAAATGTAACATGGCCCTTTTGGGATCAGCGACTTTATATCTGTGTGGTTGTTAGCCACTTTGCCTGATCCATGTCATGTCATTAGAGAGCACCTCACTTATTCTTATTTATTAATTCACCATAGGAAAATTTTTTAATTTTTATTTTATTTATTTTACTTTCCTTAAAAAAAATTGTTATTTATGTGTTCATTTATTTTTGAGACTGTATTTCTTTATGTAGCCCTGGCTGTCCTCAACTCACTAAAGGCTAGCCTTGAACTCAGACATCTACCTGCCTCTCCCTTTCCAGTGCTGAAATTAAAGACATGTACCATCACTATCAGGCATTTTAATGTTCCTATGTGGAAAATCATTATAACTCTCTCTATCTTCCCTTTTTCCTTCCAGCTTCTCCCCAGTTACCCTCTTGGAAACTATAGATATTGAGTCCCACACCATCAAGTTCATAACTTCTTTCCCATTGTGTAATATTCATAAGATATATCACGGCCCCTGCACAGCTGGCATTGCATGGAAGTAGATAAAAAGATTGCAAAAGACTGACTATCAAGAAATCTGCTGTGAAATAGACTTTCCTAGAAACAGTTGCATAAACAAAACATGAAAAACAACAGTATCGACATTCATTTTAATGTGAAAAGACAGGTGACACACCTAAGAAAAGGACTATAGCTCACTATTGATTGCTGAACTAAGAGAATTAGGCTATCTCAGGGAAGGGATTCCTTATTGGGTGTCTAGTACTGAGTGGTTGGAATAGAAACCATATACATACAAACAATAAAAACTGACCCAGCAGATTCTATTTATAAGTGTTTGTGCATATCCCTTTTATGTCACACTCTTGTTTTAAAGAATATTTATTTAAACCCTATCTTTTTGGTTCCGTTTTCTCACCCACAGCACCACCTGCTTTTCTGGAGGCCACTTAGCCACCAGGGATCCCAAGTAAGAACCCACCTTATTCCCCATGGCTGCCAACTCCCTTAAAGTACACTCAACAGCTATGAACTGCACCACATCCCATAGGTCCCATTTTCTGGTCTAAAACTTCAGGAAATGGCCTTTGCTTTTTTTTGGAGGGCACACCAGTTCAGAGGCAACACTGGCTCCCAAACTCCACTGATCATTCAGGGCACAAAACCCTCAATAGAGGCACTCTTCTAGGTATAGGAATTTTAACCCAGCAACATGGTTTTTCTGATCACATACAAAGAATTTCTAGGTCTGTGTGATCTGGCTGGAGTCCTTAATCCCAAACAGTGATGTATAATTTAGAGACTGGCAAATTGATGAATCAGAAAAAGATTAGATAGGATAGGTTACCCCAAGTCTCATGAGAATAGCTCAGGAAAGAGAGGCTATTTAACACCAGTGCAGGAAGAGAGAAGAGTTAAAAGTCAGTCTGTTCAGTTCAGTTCAGTCAGTTGGGAGTCAGTACAGTGAGTTCAGTAAAATGGAATTCATCATGAATGCAGCGAAGTACAGGTCATCATAGGCAGTTGAAGCCAGAGAATAAGGAGGAACCAGAAGATTAGAACAATTGAGTGAGAAGCTAAGAGAAGGCAGATTAAATAAATCATTCAGCATGTAGAGGAATTTGAGCCAAAACTTCTGAGTTGAACCAGTCAAGGCAGAGATCAGAAAGAATTAGAAAGAGTAAATTTATTCAGCAGTAAGCCTCCGAGATAACAAATACATCTGTAGAGTAAAAGATACTTTTATATTACTGGATATGAAGATGAACTGGTCCCCAAAACCATAAGCTGCTCAGCCCAGAAGACCAGAGAGAAAGTAAAAACCAGGGGTTTGGGGGGCGGGAGGGCAGACAAAAACAAACAAACAGAAAAACCAGAAAAAAAAACCAGAAAAAAAACCAAACCAAACCAAACCAAACCAAACAAACAAACAAAAACAAAGATAAACTCAGATATTAGCACCTAAGCCTAAGCCCCACAAACCCTGATGACTAGAGGCCAGCTGTAGCCTGCGCGGTCGGTCGTCTCACCAGGAAGAAGACACGTGGACACTCTAGGTTCCTTCTGCAGCAACTGTTTATTTGTCTCCATCCATAGGGAAAAAAGGGTCGAGCCCAAAATCCGCACTGCTTATATACACCACAGTGCAGTGTATCTGCCCACAGCGTGGCTTGTCTGCTCATGATTGGCTGTTCGCTCATTACCCTACGTAACGCCCCGGGATGGGCCGTGACGTGACATGGCGTCCTTTTCACTCCATGCACATGCGCAAACAGTTGTTCACTAGGAGTTAACAGGAGAAGTAGGCGCCATCTTGCCATGGCGAATGCCTCTCAAGATTCACGGCTCCCCACATATCCCCCTTT
>NW_022196900.1:11450902-11451241 GCF_008632895.1 Mastomys coucha
TGAGGCTATGTGAAACATACTGGGTCTAAAACAGCAGCTATCTCTTCTGAACTGGTGCTGCATCCCCCGAACCCAAGCACTCTGGGCCCGGGGGAATGCGGATGCAGGAATCTGAGTCCTAGCCCATCTAAGTCCTAGTGCTAGTCCTGCATGTGAGTCCAAGTCTTTCTTCCCCCAGTCTTAGTGCTAGACTGAAGTCACTAGGTAAAAGGACCCCCACACACCCAGGTCAGCAGGGTCTGGTAGCTAGATGTGAAGCAGGAGGAACAGCGGTGGAGCCCTCTCTGTTGAGGTATTCTTATGCTAATTCTCTGGTTCTTGCTGGAGGCAGGCAGAGGG
>NW_022196900.1:11453123-11463123 GCF_008632895.1 Mastomys coucha
GGCTGTTCGCTCATTACCCTACGTAACGCCCCCGGGATGGGCTGTGACATGGCGTCCTTTTCACTCCATGCACATGCGCAAACAGTTGTTCACTAGGAGTTAACAGGGGAAGTAGGCGCCATCTTGCCATGGCGAATGCCTCTCAAGATTCACGGCTCCCCACAGCCAGCATAGGAAAACAATCAACAAGAGCCCTTATGACTAGAGGCCAGCATAGGAAAACAATCAACAATAGCAAGGGCAATATGGTACCGCCAAAGCCTGGTTACCCTACTACAGCAAGCCCTGGATATCTCAACAAGTTGAGCATAAAAAACAACCTTAAATCCAATTTTATGAAGATAATAGAGGCCTTTAAAGATGAAATAAATAAATTCCTTAAAGAGATACAAGAAAATAAAATCAAATAGGTGAAGGAAATGGATAAAATTCTTCAACACTTGAAAATGGAAATAGACACAATAAAGAAAACTCACATTGAGGGAAATCTAGAGATGAAAAATCTAGGCTCGGAGAACAGCAACTACAGATGCAAGTACCACCAACAGAGTACAAAAGATGGAAAAGAGAATCTCAGGCATAGAAGATGTATTGATCAAAGAAAATGTTAAATCCAAAGTTCCTGACACAAAACATCTAGGGGATATGGAACACTATAAACAGACGAAACTTAAGCTTAATAAAAACAAAAGAAAGAGAAAATTCCCACCTCAAAGATCCAGAAAATATTTCCAACAAAATCATAGAAGAAAATTTCCCTAATCTAAAGAAACAAATCCTTATTAATATAAGAGAAGCTTTCACAACAGCAAATAGATTGGACCAGAAAAGAAAATTCTTTTACCACATAATAATCAAAACACTTGTAGCTTCAAGAAAACAATGGTCTTCTCAAAAAAGACTCTAAAAGGCAGAAGGGGTTTGAGAGATGCTTTGCAGACTCTAATAGACTAGAGACTTCTCAGATTAATACACCCAACAAAACTTTCAAGCACCACAGATGGAGAAAACAAGATAATCCACAACAAACCGAATTTCAACAATATCTACTCACAAATCCATGCCTATAGATGAAATTAGAAAAAGAATCCAAAGAGGTTAATGTATCCCCAAAATCTCACAGGAAATAATTTCTCTCCTGCAAAACCAACAGAAAACACAGGCTAACAGAATGAATGCAAAAGAGGATTCATACTTCTGCTGAATACTAGAAACACATATCAATATCAAAGATAGAATTCATCTCAGAGTGAAAGATTGGGAAAATATTTTCTAAGCCAAGGAGCCCAAGAAACAATACAGAATAGATATTATAATATTTAATATAATAGACTTCTAATCAAAATTCATCAAAAGATATGCAGAAGGAAACTTCACACAGATCAAATGGAAAAAAATCCATCAAGATGATTCTCAATTCTGAATAACTTTGCCCCAAATGGAAGAGGACCCACATTTGTAAAAGAAACAATACTAAATCTTAAATGACAAATCAAACCCCTCACATTAATAGTGGGAAACTTTAATAACCCACTCAGCATTAGAAATGTCATACAGACAGAAACTAAACAGAGAAATAATTGAACCAACAGACATTATAATTTAAATGGACCTAACAGGTATCTATAGAATATTTTATTCAAACACAAAAGAATATACCATCTTTTTAGTACATCAAGGAACTTCTCCAAAATCATGTATCCTTGGTCACAAAGCAAGTCTCAAGAGATACAAGAAAAGTGAAATTACTCCTTGTATTTTGACAAAACATCATGGATTGTAGCTGGACTTCAATAACAGCAGAAACAACAGAGAGCCTACAAAGTCATGGAAACTGAAAAACTCTCGAATCAATGACTACTGGGTAAGGAATCAATAAAGACAGAAATTAAAGACTTTCTAGACTTCAATGAATGGGAAAGGTCAAAATATGTGAACTTATGGGACAGAATGAATGTAGTGCTAAGAGGAAAGTTCATAGCACTAAATGCCTTCAAAAACAAATTAATGAGATCTCATACTAGGAACTTAACAGCACAACTGAAAGTTGTATAACAAAAAGATGAAAACACAATCAGAGCAAAAGTCAATAAAATAGATACAAAGTAAATAATAATACAAAGAATCAATGAAACAAAAAGTTGGTACTTTGAGAAACTACAAGACAGACAGACCCCTAAGCAAACTAACTAACAGGCATAGAGAGAAAATATCCAAATTAACAAAAGTAGACATGAAAAGGGGGACATAACAACAGTCATGAAGAAAATCTAAAGAATCATTGGGTCTTAGAGCAAAAACCTGTACTCCAAAAAATGAAAAGAATCTCAAGTAAATGGGCAATTTTCTTAATAAATACTATTAACCAAAGTGAAATCAAGATCAAGTGAACAATCAGCACCACGCTATTTTATTGTAGAATTCTACTGGACTTTCAAAGAACAGATAATATCCACACTCCCCAAATTAGTCCACAAAGTAGAACAGAAGGAAGATACAAATTCATTTTAAGATGCGGCAGTTACCCTGATACCTAAACTACACAAAACCCAGCAAAGAAAGAAAATTTCCAACCAGTTTCCCTTACAAATATTTATGCAAAAATGCTCAACAAAATAACCACATACAGAATCCAAGAACATATCAAAAAAGAACAACTGAATTGCTAACCAAGGAGCATGCATGAGACTGAACTACATGTATTTGCCTTCTGCACATATGCAATAGTTGTATAGCTTGATTTTCATATGGGATTCCTCATAGCAGGGACAGAGGCTGTCTCTTCCTTTGTTGCTTAACTTTTGTAACTTTTTCTCCTACTGGGCTTTCCTGTCTATCCACAATAGGAGAAGGTGCATGTACCTAATCTTATTGCAATGTGATATGCCAAGACTGGTTAATATCCATGGGAGTTCTCCCTTTTCTTAAACAGAAAGGGAGAAAGAGTGAATTGGGGAAGGTGGTGGGTAACAACTGGAAGGAGAGCAGTTAAGGGAGGCTGAGCTTGGTATATTAATTCATAATTTAATTAAATTAATTAATCAGTATAGAAATGTATAAATGAATATTTATTTGTGTGTTCTCTCTCCCTCTCTCTCTCTCTGTCTCTCTCTCTGTCTCTCTCTCTCTCCCTCTGTGTGTGTGTGTGTGTGTGTGTGTGTGTGTGTGTGTGTGTGCCTGTAATTACCATAGCACCTGTGTGGGGGTTGGAGGACAGGATCAAACTGGCTATCATCAGTTCTCTCCATCTATGATATTTATCCTGGAAATGGAACTCAAGTTTCCAGACTTGGCAGCAAGTGTTTTAACTTACTGTTCATCTTGTCAGGACCCATTCTTGTTTTTCAAGTTCCAAAAATTAGTAATCAATCCTGAAGTAGTAAATTAGTCTTTAAATGTAGACTCCAGTGTAATAGTGTTTCAACAATACTTTGCGAAGCCATTTTTTTTCAGATTACTGAAAGTGTTTCCTTAGAAAACTTAGACTACAGTCATGAGACCTAGCTTATTTGAACCCAGTCCTATACAACATCCTAGTACATAAATATTATCATTATTACTATTTGATAGGAAATTTTTATATGGAGACAAGAACATTTAGTGTCACATTTTTGTTCTTTCTGGCTATCCTTAGGTTGCAGTATTTTGAAACCATTGTTGTCTCTAATTGGTCATCCTTTCATGTAGTACTAATGATAATTTGAGGTTAAGTAGTTGACTTTTCTGTCAGAACAATTACATAACGATTTTGCTTCCTGCTTTTTGAACTGACATCTTTAAGCACAAAACATACTATAATAAAGCTCCTTTATTCTTCACATCATTCCCATGAGTGGACTTAATTACAGCCTTCCTTTCTCTACAGATTATGGAAGAACTCTATGACTAAAGAGTCACAAATGGGGAGTAGCCAGAACTTCCTGAGGCAGTGTTTCTGAGAGCTCTGTTATTCATAGTGTGAAATGATCAAATCTGAAACTGGGGACATTTTCACTCTGCTACTTTTATTAGTTTTTAACAGTTTTGGGTCTGTTAAATACATAGACTGTTTTCCTATTTTCCAGAGATTTTTATATATTAATGACAGAAACAAACTCAAGAAAACTTAAATGTAAAGGAAGATTGTTTGATGCTTAGCTTATAACTGTGAGTATGACTCTTTTGTACTCAATTTGAGAGAGTAATGTATTATACTGTAGAAAATATCCAAGTGACACACGAGGACAAGTCATTAGAAAATAAATAGTTTCATCCTGTAGCCACATGATGACCTGTGGTCATGTGATGTCTTGTGTTTACATGATCACTTGTGGCCACATGATCATTTGTGGTCACATGATAACTGGAAAGTTGGTGAAACACAAACAAAAAAAAATTACTAATCAACTAAATAGGAGCAAAATTCCAAGAAAATGAAATAGAGAATTTGTATAAGGAAATGGGGGCGGGGAGGTTTGTGAGAATAAGAGGCAGTAAAAGTAGATAAAGAGATACAGAAATCAGAATGTACTTAAGCATGAACAAAATGGTCAAAAGTAGCGGTTAGAAAACCTCAGAAGGAATAAGATGGAATAGCACTATGATCTGTATTCCCTTTGCTCTTACCCAGACACTTAGGCAAGGAATTATGTTACTAGGTTATTCATGTAAGGAAGTTATTCATGTACTGTGATGAAAGACAATATTGACCTGGTAAGCGCATTGTTTGGTATCTGTTATTGAACAGTTCTCATCTTTAACAACTAATGTTAACACCCAACATGTATGCTGAGGAGGATTTCCCAAAAATCTGCTGGTGCTAATTGACTTTGAGTTCTCCTGGACAGTACATATCAACCTGGGACTATTCTCAGAAGAAATCTTACTACCACTGTCTCTGTAAATATGAAAGATTAACAAATTCTCAGGGATTTTATTTAGCCTGGCACTTCAATTTTCACATGATTAAATTAGTCTAAAGAGGAAATTCCAATGACTTCTATAGAGGAGTTAGAATCCAGCAACATGGCTACCCAAGCACTGGATAAAATCCAAAGACCATCTAAGTCTACATGATCCAGTAGGAATGTAGGCATGATCTGAAATACAGTATGATCTGGCTGGAATATAGATACAACGTTAGTACACACTTATAATTCCAAACAATGAAGGTGAAGTTTGTTTGTAAAAGGAAGTAGCCATGTTTGAAAGTGAGTGGCAGACAAAATAAGGACAGAGAAAAAAATGACAAAACGAGTCAAAGATAAGACTTTCATAAGAACAGACAAGGAAGAGAGGCAACACACACATGCAGAGAGGGGACAGAGACAGACAGACAGACAGACAGACAGACAGACAGAGAGAGCAATGCAGGTTGAGAGAGAGTCAGTTCAGTTTGGTGCAATTCCCTCAAGTGAAGTTGAGTTCTGTTGAGTTCATTCAGTCAGTGTAGCAGTTCTTGGAGTTCAGAGGTAGTTTTTCCAAAAAGAGCGATTCAGAAGCCAATTTTAATCAGTAAGCTTCTAGGGGCATTTTGAGCCAGAATAACTGAAGTGAACCACCTAACCTGACTTCAGAAAGAACTGAAAAGGGGAACTTACTCAGTAAAAGGTCTCAGAAGCTGAAAACATTCTAGGCCTAGTTTGGCAGGCCCAGGCTGTAAAGACTTCAAGATGGCCTTGCAGAAAATTAGATTGTACAGAGACTAGTAGCTTCCAGGCATAGACCTAGGAATAGTTAGAAGTGAATAAGAAATGTTCTGGGCTTAGCCCAACAATTTATTCACATAGCTTGGGTATGGCTCTCTTCTCATCCCTTCATCTGAGGAAATAAAACAACATTTAGACATTTACAGATTTGTTTTGAAATTATAGTAATATATTTGCTAGAATAAATACTAAGCATATAAACACACAGCACATGCACACACACACACACATACACACAAACAAACACACACACATACATACACACACACACACACACACACACACACACGTTTTTTGGGAAAAAGAATTGGAATCTTTCTCATAGTGAATTTTACAGTGGTGCCTAGAGACTTACTCATACATTCTTCCACAGCTAACAATATTATCTGTACTTTATCCTCTCTCTTGCTTTAAAATGAGAGCAATTGTCATAATGAGATAGTAAAATTTTGTCTTTGATGCAATATGAGTTAAGAAGAAAATCTGACTTAAGAATAAAGGCCTGATAACTATCCTCTAAAACTGTAAGGTTAATAATATTAATAGACTCTAACCACATTTCCAAACTCAGTGATAGAAAAGTAAGTGTTACATTTATACTGAATTGAATTGCAATATACTTACTGCCCATGTAACTTATGAGAATATGTAAAGAAATCACATAAAGATGTGACAAATTTTACCACAACTTTTCATAGTTCTGTAATGAACCAAATAATAAAGTCAGATGTGAAGAAATGACTTCACCACATTTATGAGAAACAAAGACTCTATCATATTAAAATTGCAAAATCTCCTTTAAATCTTCCACCTCAGCTGAAAAGTGGTTTTACATCAAAGATTTATGACCTTGACTCAGTTAATTAAACATGTTTTATTGCCTCATGCTTGCTTATTTAGGTTAAATTATCAGTTATTTGAAAGTTCTACCCTCAAAACATCTTTATCATTTAGAACTTAACTGCATAAATAACATCCCTTTATCTGCATTTTCTCCTTTTTGATCTTTATTACTGCAGTGACTGTATTTATTTATTAAATATGAACAACCATCTTCTGTACTTTCCTCTTTTTTTTGGATATTTTCTTTATTACATTTCAAGTGTTATAGCCTTTCCCAGTTTCTCTCCTGGAAACTCCCTATTCCATCCCCCTGCTTCTGTGAGGGTGTTCCTCTACCCACCTACCCAACCACTCCTGCCTCTCCACCCTCACATTCCCCTACAGTGGGACATCCAGCCTTCACAGGACCAAGGGACTCTTCTCCCATTGATGCCTGACAAGGCCATCCTCAGCTCTATATGTGGCTGGAGCCATGATGAATTAACTGTGATGACAACAATATTGAAAAGTTTTATTCCTATTTACAATACGAAGATACTATATTAATTCTTCTGCCTAACAAGCCACATTTTTACAATATCAGCTCCTTAAATGATATTTGGACTGTAATTAAAATATACATTTTACAGCAATGGTTTTTCTAGGGAAACACCGCATGAAAAGAAGTAAGCTCTTGGTATATCTTCCTGCTAGAAAATATTTGCACCTACTCAAAGAATTGGGTTCATTGTGTAGTGGTGGGCACTGCAGATTTCCAAATATTTACAACTGCCAATATCAAAAAACTATTGTTTGAATAATATATGGGTTAAGATAACTATCAAAAGTGTGCATTTTAGGATCAGAATAAAAGCACATGCTATTCTTTAAAATTCTGATATAAATTATTTTATCATCTGGAAGCCTTTGACATCTATTTTTGTAAAGTGGAAATAGATGTTTAAGTCTACTAAATTGTATAGGACATTCAATATAATGTCTAAAACGCTGCTTATGATTGATCTGTTCAAAGGGGAAAACTATTGAACTCCAGTAAGGAATATGCTAATGCATATATAGATATGAGTAGTTTATCTTACAAGATGTACAAATCCAACATCATAGGACAATGCATTACAAATTCAAAGCAGCTGAGGCTATCTGTGTAAGGCTTGCAAGATAATAAGCCAGGAAGCATTCCAGCACAGAGTAAGCGAGTAGGAAGCGGCATGGGGACCTCCATTCACAGCTGAAGAGCTATTGACAGAGCTATTGACATTGATGCTTGTTAGAGGAAAGACATTTCATTTTCTACAGGGATGAAGACTTTGCTATGTCAACTGAACTCCACTGTAGATGGGTCTTTAAAAAACAAAGAGATAAGAAGTTGGGAGAAAGAAGAAAGTAGGAATTGATCTGAGAATAGTTAAGTGAGCAGAGGGGATGAATATGATCAAAATACAATATAAGCCTGTGTGAAATTCTTTTTTTTTTATTTTAGATATTTTCTTTATTTACATGTGAATTTCTCCATTCCCAGTTTCCCCTCCAAAAAACAAAGAAACAAACAAAAACAACAAAACCAAACCCCTGTTGCCTCCCCCTTCCCCATGCCTGCCACCCTGCCCTCTCCCACTTTCTGGCACTGGCATTCCCCTACACTGGAGCTCAGAACCTTAAAAGGGCAGAGGTCCTCTCCTCCTATTAATAAAACTATATATATCCTACATTCTATGAAGATATAATTATATGTTTCTGTGTTTGAGTGTATTTTGTGTATATTAAAAGTAATATAGAGTATACTAAATTATTAAATTTAAGAAATCAGCTAGAGGTTTAATAATACATTGAGGAAAGAGGGAGACCTGAAAATATCCTGGAATTTTGAAATGACAAAACTTGATAAGCACTACACTGCTGAAGCTGGTGGCATCTCATACTCCTCACTCCAGTCTTCCTGGCTTAGTGCGGTCATCCCCAGACAGCAACATCTTCATGAGAAGCAACTGGAACAACAGAGGCCCTGGACTTCCCAGGGCATTTAGAAATTATATTAGACCTGAACCAATGTTTCACTTCCTACTAACATGAATTTCTGTTCTACTCTTCTGCCCACACCTCCTCCCTAATGCTTTTCTTTATGGATTTCCTGCCTCACAACCCTGATATGGAAAACACGTTTCCTATTGTAAAGGAATGACTGTGGTGCCAGAGTAGAAAGATAAATTATTGTGTATTTATATGTTTGTCTTCTATATCTCACTATTTATTTCAATAGATGACCACTCTAATGGCTTCTGCACACTGAGATGTTGTGTGATCTCCCTTGATGCCTTTACTGATGTATGAACTTGCCTCCATTATGTGATCCTACCATGATGTATACCTTACAACAGACCAAACAGTCCTAAGCTGAAACTTCCAAACTGAGAGCCAAATAATCCTTTTCTCCTTTCAAACTAACTGCTTCATGTGATTGCTACAGAATACAATATGTAGCAGAAACCTAGCACGGAAACCAAATATATTATTTGTAAAAATGTAAATTGAATGATGTGTTTAAACCTTTAGCATTTTTCTTGGTACAAAATACTTGATTTCCCCTTATTATTATATCACAAACTATGCCTAAATGAACAGTTATTATTAAACTATAATTTAATGTTTATTAAATCAACCTTCAATATGAAATGGTTGATCTATTGAATGGCAAAATCCCACAACTTCACTTATACCAAATGCTGGTTTCAACCCCAAGAAACACTTCAGGATTAGTTTGTTACTTTGCATGGAGTTTGTTTATGTTTTTCCTGTTTGTATTTCAAGTGGATTTTGACACGAGATATTCCTATTATTACTTATGTTTCTACACTCATTTGTAACTTGTGGACATTTTAGTATAAACAAAAAGAGACTGTTGGGAGTTGTTACTCATATATTATTTGAAACAAGATGACAGAACAATATCTTTAAAATAAATTTAAGGAAACAGTTTGAAGTATTATTTCTTACGATTGGAGACAACAAAGTCAAAACCATTCAGCTCAATTATTTTATAATCCTGCTAGCACCAATTTATAAATATTTATTTTATTGCATATTTCTCTGAGTCTATATTTACTGTTGTCACTTCCCAAGACAGTTTATATTTAAAAGATGTTGTGGGTGGGGGACTGAGAGGAGTTCAGGGAGAGAAAATATATTCAGGATATATTGTGTAAAAAAGAATAATAACAAACAAGTTACATATGTAACTTGCCATATTTAGGTTCATTACATACTTCATGTTTAACTTTTATTGTGTACTCATTACAAGTGTTCCTAAGTAGATGTTCCCCCCAAGGCTTATTTATTTATATTGAAATATGCAAAATGGATACATTAAAAATAAAATTACAAAAAGCATAGCTCATTTTAATGATGATCTAGCCTGGTATAAATCATATTGATGTCCAGAATCATGGGACATTGCTTAAGTGGTATTGCTAAAT
>NW_022196900.1:11468123-11487973 GCF_008632895.1 Mastomys coucha
AGTCTATTAAAATCAAAGCAGAAGCATAACAGAGTCCAAATACGCATGTTGTAGGAGGAACTGAGAGTTCTATATTTTGTTCCAAAGGCAAACAGGAGAAGACTGGCTTCTAGGGAGCTAGAGCAAGGGTTTTAAAGCCTACAACCCCAGTGACACACTTCTTCCAACAAGGGCACATCTCCAAATAAGGCCACTCCCAGAACCAAGCATATTTAAACAAGCACATTAGGTATTTAGATATTGAAGTATTAACCCATATAATATAGATAACTTATAAATGCTTTCTAGTAATTCCGTTTGATTTCTACTTCCTTCAAGGTTTCCTTTGCTGTTTAAAATGTAAAAATATAGTTCAGTATCATTTAATATTTTTGTTACAAATGTTTTTAATGTATTTAAAAACAGCAGATCAATGACAAGAGAATTTTTTCTGCATTTTTCTGCCTATGGGTTTATAGTATTTGTCTTTGTTTTTAATTAATTTTTAATGTGTTTTCTAGATTGTGTGAGATGTTTCCAATTACTTTCTTTGATATATGGACATTTGGTTTCCTCAATTTAATTAAATTCAAAAAAGATTTTTTCTATTCTGTGCTCTTTACTGAAGACTAGCTGAATATAAATACATGGATTAATTTCTGTAGTATTTAGTTTTTTGTTCTGTATTTCACTTTTTTATTAATGTAATATTTTGATTATTATATACTTGTTATATATTTTAAAGTTATGAAATATAATGCTTTAAATATAAATATTCTTTTAAAAATATCTTCAGTAGTTTGGAGTTTTGTGGCTCTGTCTATATTTTAGGAACATTTGTTTTCTATTTCTGTAAAGAATGCCATTGGGACGTTTGTAAGATTGTGTTGAAGATATGGGTTACTTGGGAAGTATAGACAATTGAATAATATTACTTATTCCAAAGATTGATTATTATTCAAACATTTAAAGAGAAAGTCTCTAGCGAATAGATACCATGGAACAGAGAAAAATTATACATGTATATTGCCAAACTCAAGGATAGATAAAAATGCATAGCCTGTGTGACACTTGTGAGGAGAGGTGAAGTAGTTGAAGGAGGAGAAAGAAAATCATTTGGTTATATCAAAGGAATCTCACATATCTGCATGGGGCACTAGCGCAAGAAGATGATATAAACAACATGTGGTTGACACATTTCATCATAGAATATACAATAGAATTTAATAACTACAGCACAGCCATTTATATCATGCAAACAATAAGTTGAAATAGATGATAATCTCAGTGAAATTATAAGAAAAATTTCTCTCAATTTAAATCATTCTATCTACTTTCTTCTCCTTTTGTCAAAACCAGACAAATAAAAACAAAATTTTTTATAAGCTTTGACAAGATACAGAAGTAAACATAAGGCAAAGACATTTTTCTAAACAGTGAACAGAAATTACACTAATTCTAGGCTTTTCTAAAAAATTAACAGACACCGTAAATATTGAATTCTCTGTCAGCATTTTAAAGAAAAACTATATTATACATTTTATTTTCACTGAAGAACTGTCTGTGATGTATGGTAATGGACAAAAACACATTTTCTTAAATTAAGGGTTTTGTGTCAGGAAAGAAAATTTAAAAGTTGAAAGATACATATTAATCATATATATATATATATATATATATATCCATAAAGAATATATTATATATTAAAGAAGAGACAAATGAAACTTTAACTAAATGATTAATATAGATACTTTTGTAAAAATACCTAATATTATCTTTACAAAGTGTGAAAATGTGTGTGCATGTAGGAATTAGCTGGGTTTTGATTCTTAATTTATTTATTCAATTGATTCAATTAACAAAATTTAAAAAGAGTACTTGGAGAAAAGAGAACACATTTCATTCTTTATTTTATTATTATTAATTTTTTGGATTAAACATGGTATGTTTTCTCAGCCACTTTCTAGAAATTCATAGTTTCTCAAAAGTAACATATATTACCAGAAATGAAAATTAAATGAACATAAAGAATATGTTAGAGGGAAAAAATGATTCCTTCAAGGAAATAACACAAAAGAAATAAGTCCAATAAATATGGAAATACCATTATTTCTCAAAAAATATGAGGAGATATAGGAAAATGTGAAACCAATACTTTGAAATAAAAATAATAATTTGTATTTTATAAAGTGCTAAAAATCTTTGACTTAAATGGTCTTCAAGATATCTCAGAATAGAGATTATTAATTATAAAAATCTTAATCATAGAGAAATATGGGAGACATGCTTTAAAGCTTGAGAAAGCTTAGAACATCTGAAAGAGAGATTGGCGTATCATATTTCTTACCATGTCATGTACAGAAGACAGAAGCTCAAAGCACACTTTACACCACACACAATAATAGGGGGAGATTTCAACACCCCAGTCTCTGCAATGGACAGATCATGGAAACAGAAACTAAACAAAGACATAGTGAGACTAACAGATGTTATGAAATAGATGGATCTAACAGAGATCTATAAAACATTTTATCCTAAAACAAAAGGATATACCTTCTTCTCAGCACCTCATGTACTTTCTCCAAAATTGACCATATAATCATGTCTCAAGAAGATTGAAATAATTTCTCGCATCCCATAAGATCATCACTGACTAAGGCTGCTCTTCAATAACATCATAAACAATAGAAAGCCCACATACATGTGGAAGCTGAACAACACTGTACTCACTGATAACTTGGTCAAGGAAGAAATAAAAAAATTAAAGAAATTTTAGAGTTTAATGAAAATGAAGCCATAACATACCCAAACTTATGGGACACAATGAAAGCAGTCCTAAGGAAAAAAATCTCTTTGTATTATATGAAAAGAAAAACTCCATGGAACATTAAAATCATTAGGAAACAATAGAATACAACTAAAAATATTAAAAATATAATATAACACCTGACAAGTGTACCTGTTTCAGAGGCCCTAAAGGTAAATACAGAGGTAAGTGGTTTATCACCCTTTTCTGGTTTTAGCTTATTAAAGAAGATTAAAGAATCACTAAACTAAATAAATTGTTAATCCTTAATTAGATGCGACAAGATTTGAAAAGAAACAAAAGCAATGGAGAACATTATTTACATAATACAAATTTTAATATTGACTATATTTAAATATGAATACTCAGTTAATTGCCTCAGTGTTTATTTGTGTGTAATTTATTAATATTTAGTGGTGGAATATCATTTTATCTGAAAGGTATATCCCATGTACACAGACACATCTTTGAATACATTTAAGTGTGTGTGTGTGTGTGTGTGTGTGTGTTTATGTATGTGTGTATGTTTGTGTGTGTATAAATATAGGTGAAGCCATTGTTACATACAAATTCTCTTAGGTTTAAAAAAATCTTAGAGTTTGAGGCATTTCCTCTATTACAAACTATTTAATTTATATATGTATATATATATATATATATATGTGTGTGTGTGTGTGTAATATCTTAAAGAGTTAAACATGTGTATTTCCAGAGAATAAACCTAAATATCAAAATATGGTAGTTATTTTAAAAAGTTATGCTAATGATACATGGAAGGGTACTTTTTTTTTATTAGATATTTTCTTTATTTACATATCATTCATTATCTTCTTTCCCAGTTTCCCCTCCCAAAAAACCACAAAAAACATACAAAACAAAAAACAATAACAAGAACAAACTCCTGGTACCTTGCCCCTCCCCCTGGTCTCCACACCACCCTCTTCTGCTTACTGGCCCTGGCATTCCCCTACACTGGGGCATAGAATGGAAGGGTACTTTTAACCAAGTAGTACATATCCACAAATCCTTACATGGATATTTTATGTTCAGTTTTATATGTGCTTATGTATTAGAGACATATGCCTCAATAATTATTTTATTGCTAGAGTACAGAAAATCAAAGTGTAATTACTGTAAATTTTATTTAATGATGATTTTCTATTTTCCCAACATTTTTGACAAACCAGTTATTGTGAAAGCAAGTTGTGAGATGTAATTTTAAACTTCAGAATTTGAAAGTGCTTCTGTACTTGCACTATTTTCTCCAAAAGTTAGCTATATTTTCCACTATTACTGGAGGAGTGGGAGGGATCTAGCTAGGCAAGGTAATGGGGGTGGGGTTGGGGGGGGGAAAGGAACATGATTAGGAATTGGTGGGGACAAAAATGAAGTCCTGAGGGCCAGCAGAAAGAATTAAAACAGGCAACCTCGGGGGGGGGGACCCTCTAGAATGTACCAGAGACCTGGGAGGTTGGAGACTCTCAGGACTCAAAGGGAGGGACCTTGATGAAACGTCCTACAGTGGGGAGAGGGAACTTGTAGAGTCCACCTCCAGTAGAAAGACAGGGTATCAAGTGAAGGGATGGAGTTGGCATCCCACAGTTAAAAACTCTGACCCAGAATTGTTTCTGACTGAAAGAACTGCAGGAACAAAAATGGAGAAAAGCCTGAAGAAAAGGAAGTCCAGTAACAGGTACAAATTGAGATCCATCTCAAGGGGAGGCCCCAAGTTCTGACACTATTACTTATGGTATGTTGTGCTTACAAACAGGAGTCTATCATGACTGCCCTCTGAAATGCCCAACAAGCAGCTGAAAGAGTCAGATGCAGATACTTACACCCAGCCAATGGACAGAAGCTGATGACCCCTGTGGTTGAATTATGGAAAAGCTGGAAGAAGCTGAGGAAGAGGGCAAACTTTTAGAAAGACCAGCAGTCTCAACTAACATGGACTGCCAGGATCTCTCAGACACTGAGCCACCAACCAGGCAGCATTTACCAGTTGATATGAGGCCACCAACACATATACAACAGACCTCCAACACATATACAGTAGAGGATTGCTCGGTCTGGACTCAAGTCAGAGAAGATGCACCTAACCCTTGATAGACTTGAGGCCCCAGGTAGTGGGGAAGTCTGATGGAATGGTGGGACATCCTTTTGGAGATGAGGGAGAAGAGGTGTGAGATGTGGAACAGTCATAGGGTGGGCCGGGAGTTGGATAAAGTCTGGACTATAAAAATGATTAAAGAATAAAAATAAAAACTCTACTAAACATTCCATTTACCATTGTCAATAAACATGTTTAGTCATAGATACTGAGTTCCTACCTTTTAAATTACCGATTTTAAGTGTGCAATCTGCCCTTTACACTCCTCATCCTGAAATTATATTCTCACCAAGGGAATTAAAGTATTTCCATGAATTGAGAGTAAGAGGGAGTCATGAGGATGGATAGAGAAAGCCCAGGAAGTGGAAGGGAAAGACAACAGTTAGAATGAGGTTTTTTGGGTTCTTTTCTTCTGGAATATCATCTGAGGTGAAAGGTCAATTGGGTACTTTCTCTGCTTCTCTAGGCTAGCTGTCTTTTTCACCTTAGCATCTGGCTCCCGAATCTTCATTGGTAAAATTGAATGACTGAGATTAAAAAGAAAAATTGGCATCCAGTGTGGAGACATTTCACCTATGGGTATGTATCCTGCAACCATGGGAATCATGATGCTCATAGAACTGTTCAGGAGTCAAAACTCTTGTTAGGATTCTGTGTCTTTTCAAAGCTTATGTATGTAGCTAGCTACTTAGCTTCTCCGATGCCCTCTAATCAGCAATTTCACAGTTAACTGAAATAATACAATGAAAAATATCATAAAGTGCAGTGTTTTCCTTTTCTGAAAATGTCTATCAACATAAAAAGGGCCAATGGTATATAGATTTTATTCCCCCTAGTTTTGTTTGTAAGGAAAATAAGACATATAGTCTTTCTACTAAGGATTTAAAGTTGGTCCATTGAGGTCAGAAAGAAGTATATGAGGTCTTAATATTGCACGAAGAACTACTGTCAGCTAAAAGATACTGAAAATGGGAGAAACAGTCTTCCACATGGAAAAAATACACCAATTGTTTATCTAAAATTAGTTGGTTATCCCTGAATAAATATATATGAGTAACATTATACAAGCTGATCAGATTATATTTAACAATTAATAAAAAGAAGGGTCATGAGTTTGAAACAAGTATATATTCTATGGCAAAAGAAAGAAAGAGATAGGGAGGATTAGGTAATTATAATATTAATTTTTTTAAATACTAAGAGTTTCTCAAGAATGATAGCAATTTATTTATTTATTTAAAATAACCATTGTTGATACTTAAATGAAAAGAGGAAAAAACGTGTGTGTGTGTGTGTGTATGTGATGTGGTGCATGTGTATGTGTGTGTGGGTGTGTGTTTAATTGTATTGGGGGAATTCTCAGATGTTTATGGGAATCTTACTTATTTTTAACACTTCAAATGTAATGTATAATGTACACAAATGTATTCAAATGTATAATGTTTAATAGATGAATGCAATGTTGGAAGGTGTTTTTGCTGTGGTTGTTGTTGTTAGGACTGAAAATCAAGTCTACCAATATGTCAAATATTCCCTATTCTTAGTTTCCAAATGACTTAAGAACAGTGTCTTTATTCTAGACATTTTACAGTAATGATATATTTCCCTGAAATTTCTAAAAACAATTTTGAGTTATTATACATGCATGCTATGTGTCTTAATCATCTCCAAACTTACTGCACCCTCCAAATCACTCCACAGAAAATTCTCACTATACCCCAATCCCAGCTAATGTCCTTCTTTGTATTTGTTTGTTTGTTTAAACCATATGCACTTGGGTCTGGGGTCATCAATTAAAGTATAGGCAACTTAGCAGTAGCTCCATCCCTAAATAAAAGTAATTATTTATACCTCAGTATCTGTCAACTCCCTGAAAAGACCCTCCCCACCAACTGGTGGAATTATTAACTGTTTTGATCCTGTGGAAGTCTTATGAAGGGAAGCTCACCTGCTGTGACTTCATGCATATGATAGCCATGTCATCTTCAGAGGCCAGCCTTCATGTCACTTTCCCCATTATCTTGCTTTCACATTCGCTATGCCCCTTCTTGTATGGTATCTCTTAAGCCTTGTGTGTGGGGACTTAATATTGATGCCTCATTTACAGCTAAGCACTCACAGTCATTCCCATATTCCTAGCACTTTTAGCAGTAATGTGTCTGTATTAAGCACTAACCCATCAACTACAAAAGGAAACATCTAACCCAGGTTGGGAGCTGCATAAATCAATTTAGAAAGCAGTTTGACTATATGCCTATTTACAACACTGTCATTAGGCACTCCCCTAGGGCATATGATTTTCCTAGCTATCAGTTTTGAATATATTTACGAAGTGCCCCTTAATTTCTACAAGTATTTAGAAATCGGAAGTAAAACTAAGAGAGTTTTAGGTGGCCTTTTTTTTAAAAAAATTTTTTTTCTTTATTAGATATTTTCTTTATTTACATGTAAATTTCTCCATTCTTAGTTTCCCCTCCAAAAAATAAAGAAACAAACAAAACCAACAAAAACAAACCCCTGTTGCCTCCCCCATCCCCATGCCTGCCACCCCACCCTCTCCCACTTATTGGCCCTGGCATTCCCCTACACTGGGGCACAGAACATTCACAGGGCCGAGCTCTTCTCCTCCTATTGATGATCAAATTGCAATCCTCTACTATACACATGCTGCCAGAACAATCAGACCCCTCCATGTGCAGTCCTTGGTTGGTGGTTGAGACCCTGGGAGCTCTGAGGGTACTAGAATAATATTAGTCTTCTTACAGGAATGCTCTTGGTTCTTATATAAATTATATCCCTGAAAAATACCAGTGTGTTGTTCTGTATGGCATAGAGGGATCAGAGTAGAATACTCATCTATCATGTTGTTACCATAGTATTCATATTCTTTTGTCAGAATTTTTTATTAGATCAATTCTCAACTTCATATGGAATTAAAAAAAAACATCTCATGATAGAAAAAACAATTCTCAACAATAAAAAACTTCTGGGGGGAAATTACCATCCCTGACCTCAAGCTGTACTACAGAGTGATAGTGATAGAAAAAAAAACAAAAAAACAAAATAAAACAAAACAAAACAAAAACTCCATGGTATTGGTCCAGAGACAGCAGGTCAATCAATGGAATAGAACTAAAGACCCAGAAATAAACCCACACATCTATGTGCACTTGATCTTTGGCAAATATGCCAAAATCATACAGTGGGATAAAACCTTCAACAAATGGTGTTGGTCTAACTGGTAGTCTGCATGTAGAAGAATGCAAATTGATCCATATTTATTGCTTGTACAAACTCTAGTCCAAGTGGATCAAGAACCTTGTCATGAAATCAGATACACTGAATCTAATAGAAGATAAATGGTAAATATCCGCTAAAGCATTGGCAGAGGGAAATTTTCCTGAACAGATCACCAATGGCTCAGGTTCTAAAAACAACAATTGACAAATGGGACCTTATGAAACTGAGAAGCTTCTGTAGGGCAAAAAGGCACTGTCAAATTTTCTTAATGTAAATGTTAATTATTAATTTTTTTCATGATTGTTTATTACAGGACCACTAAAGATACAAAATGAGAGATGTTTAAAAGCCAGTGATGGTGCTGAAAGTCAGCAACCCAGCCCTCAGGAAAATTAAAAAGTTTGAGGTTATCTGGCTGATTAACATTACTCTTTCTCAAAATACAAACCAAAAATTTAAAAATTGATGAGTGGAAAAAATGACTTTTCAAAAAGTAACCCTGTGCAATATAAGAAAATATTTTGAATGCAAAATAATGCCTACTTAGCATTTATTTGGTTCAAATTGTGACCCTAGTTTTCATTTGTATGTATCTTGTGAGTAAAGCCTGTCACTTTCTTTACTAAAATAAACGTTTCACAAGTTCTGACAGTTAATGTTGTCTGTCACCCTGATTGTATTAAGAAGTATTGAAGTTGTTAATAAGATCCACTTTTGGATGAGATTATGAAACTGCTCAAGAGAGGTTTATTTGAATGTGGGAGTGGCATATCATCCTATGAAGTGAGGGCCTTGAATAAATAAAATTGGAAGAACATTAAAGCCAGCTTTGTTCAGCATTCTGCCCCTGATGTTTCTTTAGAGATGCTACATAAAATTACAGTATGATTATTTTTTGGAATAAGTGAACATGGATAAAACACAGAATTAATATACCTTATGGATTTTTTCTTAATTTTAGTTTCATATAAAACCATGACATATGCTATAGCTGAGTAACAAGAATGTGCATCATTTTTTCTTCTTCATTTTTGTTTTTTATTAGATATTTTCTTTATTTACATTTCAGATGTCATCTTCTTTCCTGGTTTTCCTCCAACAACCCCCTATCTCATTCCCCCTTCCCCCTGCTTCTATGAGGGTGTTTCCCCATCCACCTACACACTCCAACTTCCCTGACCTGGCATTCCCCTAAACTGGGATATTGAGCTTTCACAGGACCATTGGCCTCTCTTCCCATTGATATCCGACAAGGTCATCCCCTGTTACATATGCTGCTGGAGTCATGGGTCCCTCCATGTGTACTCTTTGTTTGGTGGTTTAGACACTGGGAACTCTGAGGCATCTGGTTGGTTGATCTTGTTGTTCCTACTATGTGCCTGCAAACCCCTTCAACTCCTTTGTACATCTTTATAGTAATTAAATGAAAGCCTTTATATACTCTTTAAAAGTTTTGCCATTCATGGGAACTCAAACATTTTTTTTATATATGTTGTTCTGACATATGGATAGTAGTATCAGTCAGTCCACTACTCTGAAATTCTGGGATTTTTATTTATTTTTTATTAAATATTTTCTTTATTTACATGTCATATGATATCTCTTTTCCTGGTTTCCTTTCTGAAAAAAAGAAAAATAAATAGAAACATAAAATAAAACAAACCTCTATTACCTCCCCCCTCCCCATGACCATCAACTCATCCTCTGCCATTTTCTGACCCTTGCATTTCCCTACACAGGACCTTCACAGAACCTTCACAGGACCAAGGGCCTCTCCTCCCATTGATGACCAACTAGTTCATCCTCTGCTACACATATGCTGCTGGAGCCATTAGTCCCACCATGTGCATTCTTCAGTTGGTGGTTTAGTCCCTGGGATCTCTGAGGGTACTAGTTAGTTCATGTTGTTATTCATCCTAAGGGGCTAAAAAACCCTTCAGCTCCTTGGATCCTTTTTCTAGCACCTTTATTGAGGACCATTTGCTCAGTCCAATGGATGGCTGTGAGCCTCTACTTCTGTATTAGTCAGTACAGTCAGGGCCTATCAGGAGACAGCTATATCAGGCTCCTGTCATCCAGCACTTGCTGGCATCCACAATAGTGTCTGGATTTGATGAGTGAATATGGGAAGGATTCCCAGGTGGAACAGTTTCTGGATTGTCCTTCTTTCAGTCTTTGCTCCATAGTTTGTATCTGCAACTCCTTCCATGGGTATTTTATTGCCCCTTTTAAGAAGGAATAAGGTATTACCAGCAATGAAGGAGTGTTCCTCTTTCTCCACAACCTCGCCAGCATTTGTTGTCACCTGAGATTTTGGTCTTAGCCATTCTGACTGGTGTGAGGTGGAATCTAAGTGTTGTCTTGATTTGCATTTTCCTAATTACTAAAGATGTTGAACATTTCTTTAGGTGTTTCTTAGCCACTCAGTATTCCTCAGTTGAGAATTCTTTGTTGAGAATAGTTTTGACTATCCTAGGTTTTTTTTTCCAGATGAATTTGCAAATTGCTCTTTCTAAGTCTGTAAAGAATTGAGTTGGAATTTTGATGTGTATTGTATTGAATCTGTAGATTGCTTTTGGCAATATGGCCATTTTTATTATTAATCCTGCCAACCCATGAGCATGGGAGATCTTTCTGCCTTGTGAGATCTCCTTCATTTGCTTTCTTCAGAGACTTGAAGTTCTTGTCACACAGATCTTTTAATTGCTTAGTTAGAGTCACATCAAGGTATTTTATACTATTTGTGACTATTTTGAAGGGTGTTCCCCTAATTTCTTTTTCAACCTGTTCATACTTTGTTTAGAGGGAGACTAATGATTTGCTTGAGTTAATTTTATATTCAGCTACTTTGCTGAAGTTGTTTATCAAGTTTAGGACATCTCTGGTGGATTTTTTGGGGTCACTTATGCTTACTATCATATCATCAGCAAATAGTGATAATTTTATTTCTTCCTTTCCAATTTGTATCCCTTTGATTTCCTTTTGTTGTCTAATTGCTCTGGTTAGGACTTTAAGTAAAATATTAATAGATAGGGAGAGAATGGGTAGCCTTCTCTGATTTTAGTGGGATTGTTTCAAGTTTCTCTCCATTTAGTTTGACTTGAAATACTGGTTTGCTGCATATTGCTTTTACTATGTTTAAGTATAGGCTTTGAATTCCTGATCTTTCCAAGACTTTTATCATGAAGGGGTGTTGGATTTTGTCAAATGCTTTCTCAGCACCTAATGATATGATCACATGTTTTTTCATTTAGTTTGTTTATATAGTGAATTATGTTGATGGATTTCTGTATATTGAACCATCCCTGCATCCCTGGGATGAAGCCTATTTGATAGTGATGGATGATCATTTTGATGTGTTTTTGGATTCGGTTTGCAAGAATTTTATTGAGTATTTTTACCTCGATATTCATAAGGGAATTTGGTCTGAAGTTTTCTTCCTTTGTTAGGTCTATTCATAGTTTAGGTGGCTTCAAATGAATTGGGTAGAATACCTTCAGTTTCTATTTTGTTGAATAGTTTGAGGAGTATTGGTATTAGGTCTTCTTTGAAGGTTTGATAAAACTGTGCACTAAACCCCGTATGTTCCTGGGCTTTTTTTTTGGTTAGGAGAGTATTGATGACTGTTTCTACTTTGTTAGCAGATATGAGGCTGTTTAGATCATTTATGTGATCTTGATTTAACTTTAGTACCTTGTATCTGTCTAGAAAATTGTCCATTTCATCCAGGTTTTACAGTTTTGTTGAGCATAGGCTTTTGTAGTAGGATCTCATGATTTTTTTGGATTTCCTCAGTTTCTGTTGTTATGTCTCCCTTTTAATTTCTGATCTTGTTAATTAGGATACTATCTCTGTGCCCTCTAGTTAGTTTGGCTAAGGGTTTATCTATTTTGTTGATTTTCTCAATGAATCAGCTTCTGGTTTGGTTGATTCTTTGTATAGTTCTTTTTGTTTCCATTTAGTTGATTTCAGCCCTGAGTTGATTATTTCCTGCCTTCTACTCCTCTTGGTTGAATTTTCTTCTTTTTGTTCTAGATCTTTCAGATGTTTTGTCAAATTGCTGGTATATGCTCTCTCCAATTTCTTTTTGGAGGCACTTAAAGTTATGAGTTTTCCTCTTAGTACTGCTTTCATTGTGTCCCATAAGTTTGGGTATGTTGTGGCTTCATTTTCATTAAACTCTAAAATGTCTTTAATTTCTTTCTTTACTTCTTCCTTGACCAAGTTATCATTGAGTAGAGTCTGGTTAAACTTTAACATTTATGTTGGTTTTCTATTGTTTATATTGTTATTGAGGAGCAGTCTTAGTCTGTGGTGATCTGATAGGATGCAAGGAATTATTTTAATCTTCTTGAAGTTTTATAGATCTCTGTTAGATCCATTTCTTAACTTCTGTTAGTCTCACAGTGTCTTTGTTTAGTTTTAGTTTCCATGATCTGTCCATTGCAGAGAGTGTGGTGTTGAAATCTCCCACTATTATTGTGTGTGGAGCAATGTGTGCTTTTAGCTTTAATAAAGTTTCTTTTATGAAGGTAGATGTCTTTGCATTTGGAGCGTAGAGGTTCAGAATTGAGAGTTCATTTTGATAGATCTTATTTTGATGAGTATGAAGAGTCCCTCCTTTTCTTTTTTGATTACTTTATGTTGAAAGTCAATTTTATTTGGTATTTGATTGGCTACTCCAGCTTGTTTTTGGGACCATTTGCTTGGAAAATTGTTTTCTAGCCTTTTATTCTGAGGTAGTGTCTGTCTTTGTCACTGAGGTGGGTTTCCTATAGGCAACAAAATTTTGGGTCCAGTTTATGTACCCAGTCTGATAGTCTTTGTCTTTTTATTGGGAAATTGAGTCCATTGATAGTAATAGGTATTAAGAAAAAGTAATTGCTGCTTCCTGTTATTTTTGTTATTAGAGTTGTAATTCTGTTCATGTGGCTGTCATTTTTTAGCTTTGTTGGAAGATTACTTTCTTGCTTTTTCTAGGATGTAGTTTCCCTCCTTGTGTAAGAGTTTTCCATTTATTATCTTTTGAAGGGCTGGATTTGTGGAAAGACATTGTGTACATTTTGGTTTTGTCATTGAATACTTCAGTTTCTCCATCTATGGTGATTGAGAGTTTTGCTGGGTAGCAGAGCCTGGGCTGGCATTTTTTGTTCTCTTATGGTCTGTGTGATATCAACACAGGATCTTCTGGCATTCATAGTCTCTGGTGAGAAGTCTGGTGTAATTCTGATTAGGTCTGCCTTTATATGTTTCTTGACCTTTTTCCCTCTCTGCTTTTAATATTCTTTCTTTGTTTAGTGCATGTTGTTTTTGACTATTATGTGGCATTAGGAATTTTTTTTTCTGGTCCAAACTATTTGGAGTTCTATGGGCTTCTTGTATGTTCATGGGAATCTCTTTTTTTAGGTTAGGAAAGTTTTCTTCTATAATTTTGTTGAAGGTATTTACTGGCCGTTTAAGTAGGAAGTCTTCACTCTCTTCTATACTCATTATCCTTAGGTTTGGTCTTCTTATTGTGTTCTGGATTTCCTGGATGTTTTGGGTTGGGAACTTTTTGCATTTTGTGTTTTCTTTGACTGTTGTGTCAATGTTTTCTATGGCATCTTCTGCCCCTTAGATTCTCTCTTCTATCTCTTGTATTCTGTTGGTGATGCATGCATCTGTGGTTCATGACTTCTTTCCTAGGTTTTCTAGCTGCAAAGTTGTCTCTCTTTGTGATTTCTTAATTGTTTCTACTTCCATTTTTAGGTCCTGAATGATTTTGTTCAATTCTATCACCTGCTTGGTTGTGCTTTCCTGTAATTCTTTAAGGGATTTTTGTGTTCCCTTTTTAAGGGCTTGTACCTGTTCACCAGTGTTCTCCTGTACTTCTTTAAAGAAGTTATTTATTTATTTCTTAAATTCATCTACCACCATCATGTGATATGATTTTAGATTCAAATCTTGCTTTTCTGGTGTTTTGGGGCATCCAGGACTTGCTGAGGTAGGAGTACTAGGTTCTGATGATGCCAAGTATTCTTGATTTCTGTTGGTAATATTCTTGCATTTGCCTTTCTCCATCCTTTGATCTCTGGTGTTAGATGTTCTTCTTGTCTCGGGCTGGAACTTATTCCTCCTGTGAGTCTGTAAGCCTATGTCAGTACTTCTGGGAGATCATCTCTCCTCTGGTAAGACATGTAAGCAGAGTGCTGTGAATCAGTCATCCCTCCTGAGTCCTGGGGTGATAGCACAACCTGGAGACAAGTTCTCTGCTTGCAGGAAAGTTGCAGAGAGTGTTGTGGATCCTCTGTCCCTCCTAGTTGTAGATGGAGTTAGAAAGGATCCTGTCCCAGCTTCCCTGCCACTTCTGTGGCCTGTGCCTCCTGGCTGGTCCCACCTTAGAATGTCATAGGAGAGAAAATGGCAATCTCACCTGAGTCCCGGGGTCGTAGCACTATTCTGAACTTCTACTGGTTATTTTAAAAGGCCTTGAAATCAAGTTTTACTTCTGAAATTTTGACTGTACACCTTTATAAAATTCTGACTTCTTTCTCTTTGTTCGTTTTTAATATCTGGATTCCACATAAAGCATTATTTCTCTTTATATTTATTTATAATATTATAGTATTTATAATTACTTTATATAAATATGATTTTGTGTTTTATATGCATATTATGTTAATATATTTATTTATTTTTATTTAAATATAATTTATAATATAATATAGCACTGAACAAAGGTAATTATTACTGTTTTCTTACTTTAACAGAAGACAGATGATAAAAACCACTCGTATTCTTCAATGACTATATAAACATATGGTAACTGTTAATGTATTACAGAGTTTTTATTCTAGACAAATGTAAATGCAAAGTTAGCACAATTTCCCTGGCTCTGATCTGGTGAGTATTCTCATTAAATAAGTTCACTGTAAATAATGAAAAAAAATGATATAAAGGCTGAATTCTAGCAATTACTCTTTCTGAGCTGATACATACATAAAAAAATCAATGATGGCACATGTGATATGATCTATGCAGCTTATTTATGTATGTATTGCATACATCTACAGCAGCAACCACAGTTTTGTTGTTATTGTGTTTCCTGGTTTTCATTAGGTGAGGGTAGGCTACAGAAAAACTCTCAGAACACATGAATGTAAGGATGCAGGGTTAACTCTTCCAGCTCTCTCATTTTCAGTTCTGTGTAGGTTCACTGGCCCTCTATGGAGGTCAACAGTGCTTTTTAGGTGCTTGTATTCTCAGAGTTCTACTATAATTCTCAACAACAATCTCGTTTGAAGTCCAGACAATCATTCCTACTGTCACTAATCCAAAATTACATGTTATTACACTTCCAAAGCCCCACTTATGTTTTATAATTAATCTGTTTATTAATCTGTCCTTCAACAGTATGTTACAGAGAGCTATATTTTTTGCTAGGACTTTATATACAGAGGGAATTTTACATGACAAAGCAAGGATAGAATTCCTGGCTATAACACATGCTTAGCATGCTTAGAAAGGATTCACAATGCTTGAATTCAATCTGAACTTGCTAGGATTGAGCTTCACAATTTATTGTACTGAGCCAGCCCAGACCTATTATTTATTTTTAGATTTATTTATTTTTGGTTCTCATGACATGGAAATATTTAAGTTGTTTTGAGAGACCATATTAGACTAAAGCTCAGTGCTAGAATGTCCAGTCAATACTGTCTATACAGGAAAACTGGTTTGCTGGATAAGAAATTTACATTTTGTCTTTCATAGGGAGTTCTATTCCCTGGCACTTTAAAGTATTTAGCTGTATCTCAAGTTATCTTAAAAATAGAAGATATGTTTACTGTGGTTGCCACCCTGATCTTATTCCTAATGTGAGTCCAAGTTAGGCATTACTCACTGTAGCTCTGTCATTGGGCTATCTAACTCTGGGTTTTTTGTTTTTATTTTTTTTCCATAGGAAAGGCCTGGTTTTGACTAGATTTTACAAATGGACAACAATTCTCAGTGTTCCATCACAAAGGCAAAAAGATGAAACATCTTAAATACTAAACTTCTGGACAGAGATGTTGCAGTGCAATTTAGAAGAGAAATTTGATTATTGGGTCATAAAAGGCAAATCTATTGAGTTATTCAGGGCTATATAGACCATATTGCAACTAGTGAGATACAGAATAGAAAAGGGTGAGAATCACATTATGTTTCAAAGCACATATCTCCATGATCCATTCAAGGAAACTGAAGATAAATGGGAAAATTCATGGAATTCTTATAGCTGGCTATTAGCTTGAAACACTTCATCTTTTATATCGTGCCATTTTCATTTTTATTCTGTTTTTAAACAATTTTTAAATTTTATTGAGAAGATTATTTCATGTAATATATTCTGATCCAAGTTTCCTCTATCCCAACTCCTTCCAACTTTTCCCCATTTCCCAGCCACCTAAATCTACTACCTGTCTTTTCCTCATTCACTAGAAAATAAATGTGTGGTCTGTGCCCAGAACTGATCCTGTGCTCCCAGGACAGAATAGGTTTCCTGGAGCGCTGCCAAGCCTGTGAGCACAGCTAAGACCATCACTTCTGCTCTGAGGAACCCACCCAGGGACCTTAGGACATGGGAACCAAGGAATAGCCTGGGACAGAATCCTTCTGGTTTCTGTCTGAACCTGGAGCTGATCATGTGACACAGTGCCTAGAGTTGATTCTGTGCCACAGCACTCTATACCCAAATACCATTTGGAGAGAGCTGGTCTCTAAGGAGTGCTGACATACTTGTGAGTACAGCTAAGACTACCACTTCTGCTCAAATCCTGGCCCAAGAGGGACCCTCCCAGAGCTATCAGGACATAGGAACCAAGGAATAGTTGGAACAGGATCCTTCAGGTTTCTGTCTGCACCCACGAGCTGACTCTATGCCATAGCTATTCATACTCAAATTCCTCCCAGAGAGAACTCATCTCCCAGGAGTACTGACACACAGGCTTGCATATATACTTCTTTAGAGCAAATCCAATCTTCCTTGTCAAGATATCAGCAGTTTAGTTCACAAGAATCAGCAGCTGTATCAGTCCATTCACATACACCATTCATGAATCAGCAATGGCAGTTCCATCCAAAAGAAACCTAAGTCCATGGAAGTGGCAAGAGCCACCAGAACACCACCAGTTCTTTGGTGCATTTTTCTATACAGTGTCACAACAAATGATGACCAGCAAATAGTAGCAAATTGAACCAATATCACAAAGTGTCATCGCTAAAGACCAGAATCAGCAAAGCCTAACAATGACCAGCAATGAGTGGCAAAATACACCAATACCACACAACTACATCCACTGTTTGTTCAGTTACATTTATACCCTCTCCAAACACCACATGTTCTCTCAAGATTCTGTTCTAGGAAAACATCACATGCCCTTTGTCAAGGTTGCTTCCAGGAAAGCACCATGTGTCTGTTCTTAGCAAAACATCCTCCCACATGTCTGCTTCAGCAGAAGTTCCTCTCATAATACAGGGAAATATCACATGACATAAGTGAGTCTTCAAAGAACCTAGAAATGTCCACTTTACCCTCTGGTTTCTAATTTTTTTCTTTCTCCTCTTCTGTAAAGTTCCTCGAGCCCCTTTTGGGAGAAATTCAATGAACACATTCCATTTGAGATTGAGTTTTCCAAGTGTTCTCATTCTCTGCATACTGTCCAACCATGAGGCAGGAAGGAGCTTTTATGATGAGTAAGACATTGATCTACAGGTATAGCAGAATGTCATTTAGAATCATTTTAAACAATTTTTCTTTAAGCAAGCAGAACAGCAGTAATTTTTTGGTCTAGGTGAACTATCTAATCTCAAGGTTTTGGCCAACCAGGAAGCGTCAAGCATGCATTTAATCTTGTGGAATGGGCCTTGAAATTCAACCAGTTTGTGGGTTGGTTACTCCTGCAAGTTTTGTGTTATTTTTCTGCTGCTATATCATGCATACAGGTGATTACTATAGACAGGAAGTTTTGTAGCTATATTAGTGTTTACCTTTCTTTTTGGTGATGTACATAATAATTAATACCACAAACATTATTCAATAGGGGTAAAGAAAACAACTTTACCCCTATTGAATAGCTCTTTCTGAGTTCACTGGGTTATGTAGGTATC
Organism: Mastomys coucha; assembly: GCF_008632895.1. Taxonomy (NCBI): domain Eukaryota; kingdom Metazoa; phylum Chordata; class Mammalia; order Rodentia; family Muridae; genus Mastomys; species Mastomys coucha. The sequence goes on from NW_022196900.1 coordinate 11,486,387, forward strand.
CACTTCAGGATTTGGGCCTTCCTGTCAGGTTTTTTGTTTTGTTTTGTTTTGGAGAGCAACCAATAGCCTTCACAGGAGCTTGGGTTGTTTGGGGTATTTCTATGGGTCTGCTTTGGTCAACAACCAAAGGTAATTCATTTCTGGCACTTGAGGTTTCATTTGGTGGCAAGAGATTTCTAGTTGGGGATTTGTCTAACTTGTTATTGGATAACTGCATATGTATTTCTTTCATAGATGCATATTTTCAAAGACACTTCTACTTTAGTAGGATTCCACCTGGCCCCTTATATGGTGCTTAATTTTAGTTGTCCCTTTATGTATTCCCTCCCTTATGCCCCCTTTACTCTGTCTGTCTATTTATTTGTGCCTTTTTCCAATGCCCAGGCAGCCACCTTTAATTTGTTCATTCGATTTATAAACTTTTAATAAAAGTTTGGCAATTGTAATAATATATTATTAACCTGAGCATCCAAATGGAATATAATGGAAATTCTAGAGACACTCTTATATGAATATTATTAATGGATTTTTTACAAAAGAAAAAAGATAATTTATTGAAAACAAAAGGGTCATTTCTTCATATAATGTTATGACATTATATGAACTTAGACATTGTTCTAAAATTTTAAAAGTAAATGATGAGATATAAACTTACACCTTCTTCCAAAATTAATTCACAATAGATGACAGAGGTAAATGTAACTCTATAAAAATGTTTCATGAGGTTGTGAGACTATCAGTCTGTGTCTGTACCTAGCTTAGAATTTGCTATTTAATCCAAGCTGGTCACAGATTCTCTGCTATCCCTAATTCAGCCTCTAAAGTGGCAGGAGTACAAATGAAAGCCATCATGCTTGGCTCATGCTTTCAAAGTAGTAAAAATAAGAGGCAGTTTAGAGGATCATATAGTCAGCAATGGAATATTAAAGTTTGTTTATTTCAACTGTATCTGTTTTGAATGTTTTTCTGCATATATGTAAGTATACTAACAACGTGTTTTGTGCTGAGGAGGCCAGCAGGTATTGCACAGAGCTTCTATGACTAAGGTTGGAAATAGTTGCAAGCTACACTGAGGATGTTATAAATAAAATATCAATAGTTGTATCAAAACAAAACAAAAAAAAAAGCAATTGTCAATTTGAACCTTGTTAAAATTGAAAATATTAGCTCTTAAAAATAGTTTTAGATCTTCTCTCTGGTGAGTTCCTAAGCTGGGAGCAGCCAGCAGGGAGGCACAGACCCCAAGAGTCTCAGGGGAGCCGCTGGGCTGCAGGGACAGGATCCTCTCAGCTTCCAAGTAGCAGAGGTGGATCTGCGACCTTAGCTGCCCCTCCCTTGCATGAGGCGGGTCTGCCCCCAGGGACCTCTTTGACCCGGAGTCTCCAGTGAGAGCTGCCATCTTCTCTCCAGTGAGTTCCTAAGCCAGGAGCAGACAGCAGGGAGGCAGAGGCCCCAGGAGTCGCAGGGGAGCCGCCAGGTGGCAGGGACAGGACAAGCTCCAGTCAGAGTCACTAAGAATATCTATCACCAAAAATCAAGAGATGGTGAAAGGCAAACACAAGAATCCTATCAACAGAAACCAAGACT
>NW_022196900.1:11494595-11536615 GCF_008632895.1 Mastomys coucha
TTGTCTTTTGGAGGGGAAACTGGGAATGGAGAAATTTACATGTAAATAAAGAAAATATCTAAAAAAAATAGTTTTAAAATCAGAACAAAAGACACAGACAAATTTCATACTACATTTATGTTCAATGTATTTGAAGAAATCTTGATAGAAGCAATAATAATTATACTCACTGAGTCAAAAGAAATAGAGAAAGTTAACTCACCCAAACAAGGAAGGTACCTGTATCAAAAAGATAGGGCAGGTTACAGGACAGAAAATAATGGTGAGGGAGATATGGGATATTAAGTATATATATATATATGTGTGTGTGTGTGTGTGTGTGTGTGTTAAATTGTCAAAGAATAGAAATATTAAAGAAAATTAAACCTAATAAATAAAGACTCTTGTAAGTAGCAGTAGTATATTTTCTTCCAACACTCATTTCCTCACTAGCCCTGGGTGAGTGGCTAGGTTTCTAGGTCAAGGTATGATTATCTCCTACTGAATAGACCATAAGTCTAATTGTTGACAGTGCCACTGCTGTATCTTTAAGGATGTCTTCCCATTTGGGTCATTGCTATAGTTTATAGGCACCATGGTTGGATTGGACTACTGGTTGCTTCCCTCCCATAGAAGCTTATATAGTAGTTTCTGGTGTTATGAAAGGTAGCCAGCAAGAAGGAGGCTCTCAGGTTAAATCTAGTCATTACTAGATTCAGAAATTACTGGATTTTTGGTCTGGAGTGAGTGGTGTCTTCAGTAAAGTCTTACCTTTACCTTTGAGAGACAATCAAAGACAAAGGACAACAGCAGTAGCTTATATTGCGTTGAGAGTAACTTAAAGTACATTAACCAAAGCTCAAGCAAATGATTCTCAGGGCTGATATTGGTTGTTTTTTGGTTTGTTTGGTTGGATTTTGTTGCTGTTGCTGTTGCTGTTTGGTTAAAATGGATGGGGAGCATTGTCAGTCCACTTAGCCCAAACTCAGTAGGTTCAGGTTGCATTGTAGAAGAAGGGGTGGATAGATTGGAAGAGCAAGAAGACAAGGAAATTTGCTGAGAGATGGTATATCATAGAAATGACAATGAAATTATATCCAGGATACTTTAATACTATGGCTGCTTAAATAAGATATGAGCAAAGACAACATCAATAGGCATGCTATTATGGAAGTGCAATATCATACAGCCTCCCATTTCTAGACAAAGAGCTAGAGGCTATTAAGTAATGAGTGCTGAGAGATGGAGAACTAGCTTATCCTAGGGAGGACACCTCTAATTGGTTTATCTCTGAAGTAATATACATCCAAGCCATACTAAATGAATTCAGCATACTGCATTTATATACACACATATGCACAAACACACACACACATACACACAAACACACACAGAGACATATACTTCACAATAATAAAGAAAAGGAGTTTATCAAATTGGGAGGGAATATAAGAAAATGGGAGGGACTGGAAGAAAAGAGAACAAGGGACAGCACATGGAGGGGGGAATAGCAAGTGGGTGGAGTAATTATACTTGGATTTGAATTTTTAATAAAAAGATAAATTTTATAAACTATATAAAATATCTTATAAATATCATCAAGATAAAAATGATAGAAATAACATTTCAAAAGTATTTTACTTCATCCTTAACTAGAAATCTGATAAATGAAATATAAACAGGTATAGCTGTACACCTGTAAGGACAGAAGAAAATGAAAACAAGATTGACAATCACATGGTGGCTCAGTGCATAGCAACAGGAATGATTTCTTTTCTTTGCAAGGAGTATAAAGCAATATTATAACTTCAGAAGACATTTCTCAGTATATTACAAACACTAATAGAGTCTTAGTAATTGAATAGCAACAACATTTGAAAGTTTTAATAAACTTATTTGAAAACCTGTGTCTACACACAGTCCTTTACCTAGAACTTTACAACAGACTTACTCACTCAAATTCATTGCATATTGGCTATTTTTTGGAAAGATGAAAATTTATAGAAATGATATGTATACTGGTTGCCCAGGGTTTCATGACAGGTACAGTTGAAAGAAAAATTTTAGTGAAGTGTAATAATTTCATTGAAAAATTTTAATGGATATGTGAAACTGTACATTTGTCAAACCTCATAAAAATTCATATACACTGAGAAAAACTCAGTGAATATTGGGGTATTCAGAAATATAATACAGAATGTGCCAGATCATACTAGTCATATTGTAATTATATGAATTAATTGTAGAAATTTACTGGCTTTGGTAATTTTGGAAATAGTGGCTCTCATATGTCTAAAAGTGAAAGTAGCTACACATAACAACTGTTTTTGAGTCAACAAAATCATGTGCCACCGAGCTAATGAGTAATACTTCTTTGATTGCTATATGTACATACTATACCTGAGCTGTTAAAATAACAAATGATGAAACAGGTTTATGATGACATTTAATGCTTAGATCTTAAGTGATATAGTTTGTACCAATTATTAACTTGACAAAACTACACTCACCCAAAAGACAGACCTTTTGTCATAGCCATGGACAGTTCTCTTTATTGAATTAATTAAGGTAGAAACCCCACTATTGGCAGCACTGTTCCCTGTCTGGGACCCTGGGCGGTGTACGTGGTGAAAGGTAACAGGGCAGCAGGTATTCCTTTGTCTCTGCTTCTTAAAGTAGAGCTAATACAGTAAGGTCATATACCTAAAGCTCCTGCCACTGTGACTTTCCCATCATGATAAGCTGTATTCTTTTATTTATAAAAGATGTATTTATTTAATGTTATCAGCACACTGTAGCTGTCTTCAGACACACCAGAAGAGGGCATTGGATCCCATTACAGATGGCTGTGAGCCACCATATGATATGGTTGCTGGAAACTGAACTCAGGACCTCTGGAAGAGCATCTAGAGCTCTTAACATCTCAGCCATCCCCATGAGCTGTATTCTTGAACAATGTGCAGAAATAAATCCTTCCTCCCTTTAGTTGCTTTGTCAGTTTGCTTTACCACATCATCAGGAAAAGAAACTAAGGTGAAGCTACAGTTATAGCCACGCAATTCTCCAATATAAGGCTCAGAGCTCTTAGAAGCAATTTCTGGCATAGGAATACCACAAGAAAAATAAAACAAGAGTGGAACATTTTCTGGTACTATGATGTAAATGGACAACTTACGAAGAATGATAATGAAACCAATGATCGACAATCCACAGGAGTCAAGTACATTTCAACAACAAAATCCACAACAATTTAAGTGACAGAATTATGTGTAATAATGTATAATCACGAGTCAAGATAGGAAATAAATACTTTTAATGTGTGCTTATATAAATATCTTGTGTCTAAATAAAATAGATAATATAAGTTTTTTTCAGATGATTTCTAAGTAATTTATGTAAATAATTTTTCTGAAGAAGATGGAACCTAGGTCTTTAATCTTTACCTGTAGGTTTCAAGTAGCAAGTGCCTTCCAAGACCTATAATATGTTTGAGTGGTGACGAGGAAATAGATGGAGATTAATCTCACAGTGGAGACATGAGGTGCTACCTGTTGAGGTCCAGGAATTATTCCACAGACTACCCAAACTAGCCAAGCAGAAATAGTTTATTGAACATACATCCCCCCGGGACTCATCATTCAGGCATGCAGGTCATACTCAAGGGCTAAACCTATGACCCTGGATGTTTCCCTGATGCAGCTTACAAGAGCAAAATCCACAAAAACTCATAGCAACCATAGCATAACATAGCAACCATAGACATAACAGCCATAAAAGCTCATACACAGGTGTAGAAAGTGTTGCCAGGCGGATGCAGGGATTGGTTCAGGTACAAGCTTATTTTAGCTAACATAAGGAACAAAGCATTTCTTACTGACCTTTGTTATGATTGACTCTAGAGGACTGCGAGGATCTGGGGAATTTCCAAGAACACCAAAACATAGAATTTAACGAGGTTAATGGTTAACTAGGCATTAGAAAGATCCTCTGTAAGAACGTAATATGGCTTAATATAGGTATAAAACAAAATGGCTACAGTGGTGTCAGAAATGCAGTGGCTACATAAGCCTTAACATTAGCAGAATAATAAGAGGAAAAAAAATTTCAACCATCCCATCTAGACATAGACTAAAGAGAAAGGACACATTAACTCAATATAAGATATAGTTTAGGTCCTAGGATTAAAACTGTGTTAATATCTATGTAAATTAATAATAATTTATCATTATTAACCCATCAAATATGATACACAACATTAATAATATTTATAATTGATAATAATAGGTGATACTGTGACCAAGTTAGTTTGAATTAATTACACTTTCTGTAAAATTATCTCACATTAAATTTCCTGAAAATTATATGGAAATATTTTAGGTAAGAAGTCATTTACATAATTATAGGGCATTTTTATATTTTTGAATCTTTTCTTTGTAAAGGAAATGTTACTCTTAACTTTAAAATTGTAGTTGGAAGTATATGCATGAAGTTAGGTGAGAGCACCAGGATTTAACTATGATTATCTATATGTGGTAAAATTATAGGAAATTATGGTTCATTAACAAATATCTACTTTCATAGTGTGAGCTAAAAATTATCTCCACAATCAGTAATTTTCACACAAACAGTTATTATAAGGAGGATAAAATATGTCAATCAAAATCAGTCTTCCCCTGAGAACTATTTCTAGCAGTAACAGTAGTTATTCAGATTAACCTCTTTGCCTTCTATCCTCAGTGGATACAGCTTTATTATTATATTGGAATGCCTCTAGGGATAACATGAAATTTCACATAAATTTCAATTAAATATTATCTCTAATACTTTCCTTGAACGTATAATTTTCCTGTGAGTAGCATAAGGACTTTACTATTGTTCTATGTATAAAGAAATCTTCCCATCCCTCCTTGTTATGTTTTATCTTGATGTCATTTGAAGATATTTAGAATCACCATGGAAACGCATATCTGGTCACTTGGGTTTCCAAAAAGACTTAACTGAAAATGGGAGAACTACCCAGACTGTGGATGACACCATATTATGGCCATAGTGTCTGATCTGAATAAAGAAAGGAAAGTGGGCTGAATACCAGTGTTTGTCTTTGGGGAATGAAAACTGACACCCATATCATTCCTGCTTGCTAAGCTTGAACATGCAATGTCACTTGATGCCTCAATGCCCTGCTGCCATGCCTTCCCTACCATGATGGTCTGTATCCCCTTAAAATACAGGATTAAATGACACGGGTTACTCTTAGGTTGCATCTTGTCAGGTATTTGGTTACAGCAAAGAGAAGGATAACTACTGCACACATAGCGTTTAGTTCTCCTAACAGTTTCATGGGATAAAGAGAGAAGAGAGACAACTAATGATAACTTGGTGCTTGGCAGCAACTAGATGACAGGTTGAAAATGGCCTAAAACCCTACTGCCAGGGCTTGGCACATGCACTTTTCCTTACTGCCAAAATTGGCTAATGTTTAGAAGGAAATGGGATCCAGGATCCATAAGTAACTCATTTTCAAGTTTCTAGTAAGTCAGTGTGACTAGTTTACCACCTTTTCTATTTTGCAGGCAGATGTCCTACTTCACTCCTTCCCCACTCTTATTTGATAGGGTCTTATTTCTAAATCATACTTCTGAATTTATGTCTGGTCTAGTCCAAATGAACAATCTTTTTAGTCACATCATTTCCAATACACATTTTATTCTCTGAAATATTGGAAATCTGTTCAAATCCCTATGGTATCTCCAGTAATATGAGTTCATCTCTTTTAAATGATTCAATGGAGAAGAATATTGGCCTTTTAATGAATTGAAATTGTTCTAAATACTTAAAACCTATTATTAATTATCCATAAGACCCAATGAGAACATGTAATATAAATCAAATTACTACATATTAAAAGGAATTTGGGATTTGTGAAATTATTTGAGTTACTCTGTTGTGAGGTGTATCCTACAGGTCAAGCACTAAACTTTATATGGACTAGTTCAAGTAATAAGTAATCTAGAAGGTCTTTATGCCATTTAGAAGAAAATATGAAACATAGAAGTTACATTGTATTACATTAAAAAGTACATTATTACAAAAAGATTCTTATCACTAAAAGAAATATTAAAAAAAAACACTGAGTGCAGAAAAAAACTTTCAACCCTGATCAAAGTAGAGAAGCAACCAAAAACATTCCAAGAGAGCCATGAGTATCTGGAAAACATACATTCAAATCTAAGAACTTTTACAGGGATGGTGAGGCCAGCACAGACTGAAGTTTACAAATTTCCAAGTCAACTGACTAGTAAAACCACAGACAGAGACTAATCTAAGTAGAGGGAAATGTTTGAACGTTTATACATGCATGGAGTTATCTCCCCTTGTTTTATCTTGTTTCAATTAAACATGGTTAAATAACTATATAATGTACATTGAGTATATTCTCCCCATAATACTATCTTTCCAACTTCTTCATTCCTCCCTTTAGTCTACTTTACCCTACAGGAAATTTTACCTCTATTACTTGTTATACATACATGGCAGAATGATCTCTTTGTGCATGTAAAGCATAACACTAATAAATGATATTGTTATATTTAGTCATGCCCACTGTCCTGAAAATATATTACTTGTGTTTCCTTTGATTTGCATATATAAAATGTATCTCCTCTATTCAGATTTTATTATTGAATACTTAAGTTTATCCCATGCATTAGAGCTTCAGCAAAAACTCTGAATGACATCACAGTATTTCAAGGCCTGTGAGAATTTTTAATCATGACATCTCTGTGCCAGGTATGGATACCTACAGGATAAAGTAGTGAATCCATTAAACACCCATAGACTTTTCTTACAGAGAGACTCACATATTACTACATATAGAATACAGTTTTAAAAATATTTTATTTCAGAAGGTAATGCAGTGAAATTGGTATTGAGGATCACAAATAGTTATTTGTTTCTTCTTCTTTTTCTCTTGGTTTTTCGAGACAGGATTTCTTTGTGTAGCCCTAGCTGTCCTGGAACTCACTCTGTAGACCAGGCTGGCCTTGAACTCAGAAATCTGCCTGCCTCTGCTTCCCAAGTGCTGGGACTAAAGGCATGTGCCACCACTGCCCGGCAGTTATTTGTTTCTTAGTGGAAACATTCCAAACATGGCCAGAAGGATGTTTTTGGGTATGTGAATATCTGAACAACAGAAGACTAACCATCCTAGAATTGTGTTTCAGTTGTCAATAAACAGGTATTTTGATTTGATTTTTGTTACTGTTTAGGTTTTGTTTTGTTGTTTTTATTACATTTTATTCTGTTTTGTTTGCTTCTTTTGAGTCAAATTTACAAAGACTTAAAGCATTACTTTTCAAAATTAATATATATTTTTTATTACATGTCCAAATGTCTTTTATGAGTATCGTATATATAATATAACTATATGTAACATATCCCTTATGAAGAAAAGGAAAATTAGGATGTTTGTCTGTAGCATGTTGCTATCACGTAATACCAAACTAAGGTTCATGTACCATATGGGCCATATGGTAGCTACAGATGTAACTCAACATAAAATTGTAAACTTAGCACAAACATTGTTGAATATTTCTACATTTTTTCTGTAGTGTGATTGTGGGGAACTTTCCAAATGATAATATTGTGTCAAACTGTGGAAAAATTGGACACTCCTCCAGTCAGTTTTATGGAAAAAGGCTGAAATCCATCTGAAGTTGGGTCTTTTTGTGGCTTAGGTATCAGTGTAACTGTGGCTTTATAGAAAGATTTGGGTAGCGTTCCTTCTGTTTCTATTTTGTGCAATAGTTTGAGAATATTGATATTAGGTCTTCTTTGAAGGTCTTATAAATTCTGCACTAAAACCATCTGTCCCTGGGCTTTTCTTTGGTTGGGAGACTTCTAATAAGTGCTGCTATTTCCATAGGGGTTATGAGACTGTTTATGTAGTTTAACTGATCCTGATTTAACTTTGGTATCTTGTATCTGTCTAGAAAATTGTTCACTTCATCTAGATTTTCCAGTATTTTTGAATATAGACTTTTGTAGTAGGATCTTGTTATTTTTTTAATTTCCTCAGTTGTTTTTATGTCACCCTTTTCATTCCTGATTTTGTTAATTTGGATACTGTCTCTGTGCCTTCTAGTTAGTTTAGCTAAGGGTTAATCTATCTTGTTGATTTCCTCAAAGCACCAGCTCCTAGTTTTATCATTCTCTTTGTTTCTAATTGGTTGATTTCAGCCATGAGTTTGATTATTTCCTGCTGTCTATTCCTCTTTTGTGTATTTGCTTCTTATTGTTCTAGAAGCTTTCAGGTGTGCTGTTAAGCTGCTAGTGTATTATCTCTCCAATTTCTTTATGGAGCCACTCAGGACTTGAGTATTCCTCTTAACACTGCTTTCATTGTGTCCCATAAGTTTGTGTATATTGTGCTTTCAATTTCATTAAGTTATAAAACACTAATTTCTTTTTTTTCCCCCTGACCAAGTTATCATTGAGTATGTATTTGTTCAGCTTTCATGTGTATGTGGGCTTTCTCTTGTTTTTGTTGTTACTGAAGATCAGCCTTAGTCTGTAGTGTTCTCATAGAATACACGGGGTTAATTCAATGTTCTTATATCTGTTTGTTAAATTTTGTTTTGTTTCCAATTATATCATCAATTTTTGAGAATGTTCCATGAGATTCTGAGAAGAAGATGTATTCTTTGTTTTATGGTGAAATGTTCTATAAATATCTGTGAAATCCATTTGGTTCATAATTTCTATTAGTTTCACTGTGTCACAGCTTAGTTTCTGTTTCCATGATCTGTCCATTGGTGAGAACTGGGTGTTGAAATCTCAAACTATTATCGTTTAAGTTTCAAAGTGTGCTTTGAGATTCAGTAATGTTTCTTTTACAACTGTGGATGCCCTTTCATTTGGGGCTTAGATGTTCATAATTTAGAGTTCATCTTGGTGGATTTTTCCTTGATGAGTTTATAATATCTTTCCCAATCTTTTTTGATAACTTTTAGTTGAAAGTCTATTTCATTTGGGTACTGGAATGGCTCCACCAACTCTTTTCTTGGGACCATTTGCTTGGAAAATATTTTTCCAGCCCTTTATTTTGAAGTAGTGTCTATCTTTGTCACTGAGTTGTGTTTCCTGTATGCAGCAAAATGCTGGGTTCTTTTATCTATTCAGTCTGTTAGCCTATGTCTTTTTATTAGGGAATTCAGTCTATTATTGAAAGATATTAGGGAACAATGATTTTTGCTTCCTGTTAATTTTTTTTTGTTAGGGGTAGAATTATGTTTATGTGTTTCTTTTCTTTGAGGTTTGTTGTGAGAAGATTAATTTCTTGCTTTTTCTTGGGTGTAGTTTCCCACTTTGTGCTGGAGTTTTCCTTCTATTATCATGTGTAGGTCTGAATTAGTGGAAAGATATTGTTTAGATTTGGTTTTGTCTTGGAATATGTTGGTTTCTCCATTTTGTTAATTGACAGTTTTGCTGGGTATAGTACCTTGGGCTGGCATTTTTGTTGTTTTAGTGTCTGTGTGACATCTGCCCAGGACCTTCTAATTTTCATAGTCTCTGTTGAGAAGTCTGGTGTAATTCTTACAGTTCTGCCTTTATATGTTACTTGACCTATTTCTCTTACTGTTTTCAATATTCTTTCTTCTTTCTGTGCATTTGATGTTTAATTATTATGTTACTGTGGAGATTTCTTTTCTGTTCCCATCTGTTTGGTGTCTGTAGGCTTCTTGTATGTTTTTGGGCATCACTTTCCTTAGGTTAGATAAGTTCTCTTCTATAATTCTGCTGAAGTTGGCCCCTTGAATTGAGAATCTTCCCTCTTTGTATACTTATCATTGTTAGGTTTAGTCTTTTCTTGTGTCCTGGATTTCTTGACTGTTTTGGGTTAGGAACTTTTTGCTTTTTGTATTTTCTTTAACTATTGTGTCTATGTCTTCTGTGGTGTTTTCTATACTGGAGATTCTTTCTTCTATCTCTTGTATTCTGTTGGTGATGCTGGCATCTGTGACTCCTGATTTGTTTCCTAGGTTTTCAGGGTTGTCTCTCTTCGGGTTTTCCTTGATGTTTCTATTTCCATTTTTTAGATTCTTGATGATTTTGATCAATTCCTTTACCTGTTTGTTTGATTGTGTTTTGCTGTATTTCTTTAAAGGATTTATGTGCTTTTAACGGCTTCTATTTGTTTACTTGTGTTTTCCTGTATGTCTTTCTTTCTTCCTTCCTTTCTTTCTTTCTTTCTTTCTTTCTTTCTTTCTTTCTTTCTTTCTTTCTTCCTTTCTTTTCGAGACAGGGTTTCTCTGTGTAGCCTTAGCTATCCTGGAACTCACTCTGTAGACCAGACTGACCTCGAACTTAGAAATCCACCTGTCTCTGCCTCTCAAGTGCTGGGATTACAGGCATACACCTGTATACAGCTGGCTTTCCTGTGTTTCCTTAAGGGAGTTATTTATATCCTTCTTAAAGTCCTCTATCATCTTCATGAGATGAGGATTTAGATCTGAATCTTGCTTTTCAAGTGTGTTGGAGTATGCAGGGATTGCTGTGGTGAGATAACTGAGTTCTGATGTTGCCAAGTCATATTTGTTTCTGTTGCTTATGTTCTTGTGCTTGCCTCTTGACATCAAGTTATCTCTGGTGTTACTGGCCTCACTGTCTCTGACTGGAGCATTTTTTCCCTGTGATCCTGTGATACTTGATGTGTCAGGACTCCTGGGGATCACTCTGTATCTGTGTATGGCCTGAGTGGTTCGGGATCCAGAAGAGAGGCTCTGCTCTGGACAGAAGTGCAAACCATTGACACTTTATTTAAAGGCCTGGGTAGAGGTTTTCAAGGAACTCCACAGCTATACCTTACCACTGAGCTTGTAAAACAACCCTTAATACTATATAACAAAACCATAAATGATAAAGAAAGACATAGGTGGAACATTTTGAGAATTTGATTAGAAATCAAATGAAGATGCAGTTGATGCACCTTACACTTTGACTCAGTGCATTGAGCTAGTGATGAAGTGACTCCTGAGTCCAAGGGTCAGAGCGTTCCCTGAAGACCAGTTCTCTACAAACCACCAGAAACCAGGACCAAAGTGAAGATACTTTGATCCTTCTTAGAAGGGGGGAAATACCTATGGAAGGAGTTGCAGAGACAAAGTATAGAGCAGAGACTGAAGGAAGGACAATCCAGAGACTGCCCCACCTGGGAATCCTTCCAATAAATAATGACCAAACACAGACACTATAGTGGATGCCAGCAAGTGCTGGCTGACAGGAGCCTGATATAGCTCTGTCCTGAGAGGCTCTGCCAGTGCCCAGATAATATAGAAGTAGAGGCTCACAGCCATCCATTGGACTGAGCACAGGGTCCCTAATGAAAGAACTACAGAAAGGAACCAAGGAGCTGAAAGGTTTGCAGTCCTATAGGATAAACAACAATATGAACTAACCAGTACCCTCAGAGCTTCCAGGGACTAAACCACCAAAGAGTACACATGGTGGACTCATGGCTCCAGCTGCATTTGTAGCAGAGAATGACCTAGTTGGTCATCAATGGAAGGAGAGTTCCTTGATCCTATGAAGGGCTCTATGCCCCAGTGTAGGGGAATGCCAGGGCCAGGAAGCAGGAGAAGGTGGGTTGGTGAGCACAGGGAGGGAATAGTTTTCTTGTTGGTTTTGTTTTTTTTGGGGGGGGAGGGGAAAACAGGAAGGGGGATATCATTTGAAATGTAACTAAAGAAATATCTAATAAAAATAAAAAGAAAGACTATGAGGTGGCAACCACAAGGTGGCTCTCCACCTTGCTTAGAAGAAGCCTGCTGCTTTTAGATTTCACAGGAGGCTGCTATAGGGTTAACAATGTCAATAATGGAGATTCAACTATCAATAATATATCATATTCAAATAGCTTTGCAACAGCCAGCTCACCATTAGAAAATTAGTTGCTTAAAGAATAATTAAATCAATAAAAAGGTCGTGCAATACTCAAGACAAATACTCAAGACATTTTGAGTATGAAAATATGGTTTTAGCATTAATGTACTAACTTATTCCTTATATGGATTAATTAAAAGCAAATGCTCATAGTTCTAATGTATTCATAGAATTGTATTTGCTTTAATTCAATATTTTATAATTACAAAGCTTAAATATTCCTAGAAGGAAACTACAAAAATGTGTATTTTAGAAACCAAATCAGATAGATGATAGATAGATAGATAGATAGATAGATAGATAGAATGATGTATACATACATACATACATACATACATATATAGATACATAGATAGACAGCTGGACAGATAAATATGAAGATAGACAGATCAATGTGATCAATAACAAATCCATGCATAGATGATAGATGAATAAATATATGATAAACAAACATAAAATAAATGATAGATGATAAGTGGAAGACAGATGAGATGTAGTTGATAGGTGTTACTCACATACATGACAAATAGATACTTAAATGTATATATAACACATATATACAGAAAGATGAGAGAGAGAGAGATAGAGATAGAGAGAGAGAGAGAGAGAGAGAGAGAGAGAGAGAGAGAGAGAGAGAGAGAGAACACTCCTGGAGTTGAGGAGTTTGTTATATCCAAACTTGGTAGGACACCTATAGGCTGGAAATTCCCATCAATTTTTGTAATTTAAATTTAAACTTACAGAATAGCAGACTGGAAACTTAGGTTGTATTTTTATTTTGTATTTTAGGATCATATTTTTCACTCTTACTCTTGCTTCTCTACCTTGCCTCTTGCCTCTTTGTTCCTCCTCTCTCTCCATTCTCTTCCCCCTCTCTCTGCCTTTCTCTGCCTCTGCTACCCTCTTAACTCCCCTCCCCATGCCCTAAATAAACTCTATTCTGTCCTTTAAAAAAAGATCATATTTTCTCATTGATGAAGAAAATCTCTTTTTATTCTTAATTATTGCCTTTGAGTTCTTCAAATGACTAATTATGGCTTTATGTATCATAGTATATATTTCATATATTTAAATATGATCATATCAATGGTAAAAACATGCACAAATATTCTTAATACCTATAGTGATATATTACCCAGTTGATAGTCACTATAACCTAGCACAGTTACCAAAATCTTGTAGCATTATAAACCTGAAAATGAAAAATTTCTAAAAACCTCTATTAAATAATATCACTAATGTTATACTTAAACACAGATATTTATAACAGTTTCCTACAAGCAAATTTATATTATCATCTTGTCCTAATAATCAAGATATATTAGTAAGTTAAGACATAGTAAAATGGCTTGACTATTTTTCTCAACTTAAATGCTACTTTCTTTCCTTTATAATATCTTGAAAAGATGGTGCCAGGGTCATTTAAAAGTGTCAGGAGCATCCCAACCATCCTTCGTTCATTCAGTGATAGTGTTATGTCAATTTCCTTTTATCTTTCCCAGTCTACATACCTTCCTTTATAGTGTTTGTCTTCTGTTTTCAATCTGTGTACTTTTTCTAGGAGAATCAGCAGATAGGCAATAGTATGTTGTGAAATATGCATAGGTTTACAATTCCTGTGAACTTGTTAGTGCTAACTTTGCAAGTTAATGTCAGATGATTGCAGTATTGCTGGCTGTATCTGGGCAGAAACTGTGTGCATGCTTTTGCTTTAATCTTATTATCTTATCATTGGAAACACTTGTGAAGTTAAAGGAGGATAGTTTTATACACATACTTATAAATTTGGGGCAATATTCTTTATTGCTTTCAGAATTATCACGTTTTCTGAATAAAATATTTTTTCTGGGTATTTACAAGACTGCAATATTGGAGCAGAGCATATAGTCCTCCATGAATTAAGGACGGAGTACATTGGAAAACAGGGCCTGCTAGAAGGACACTGGAGCTGTCATATCAAGGTATCAGTTTCTGCTTTATAGGAAATTACATATCTTGAATATCAATAATTCAGACAATGTTTTTTTAAATCTACTTATTTATTTCTTTGACTATCTTTATTAGTATTTGTGTTGAGAGACAACTGTATCATTGTTACTGCCCAGCAGTAATAATAGAGAAGGGTTATTCTGGAATATGGAGTTGGGAGGAGGTAGGATAGGCATAATTATACCTTACCCACGTGGGAGGCACCAAAAATTAGACAGCAGTTGTGATCACTTCAGCCATCTTGAATTTAATGATCTCTTTGTTACAAGCTAACAGGTAGAATAGGTGAGGCAAAACACCTCCCCCAAGTTTGTCAGCATGCCAGCCCAATCAGCGGCTTCTTTGGTCTCTGTAGAGGCGGGACTTCTGATGTAACTGGAACCAGGAGCGAGGCGTGGCAAATAGCAGGAGGTGGGCAGAGAAGTGTGGTTATGAGAGGCAGCACTCAAGCCAGGAGGGTTACACATCATGGCACATGTATGACAGTCAGGAACAACTTATGGAATTTGATTTTCTCCTTCCGATATGTGGGTCTTGGGAGGTAACTCAAACACCTAAGCTAAATCATGTCCATGAATCTCTGTGGATATTTCTGAAATGTTTTTGTAATGCTTCGTGGCTGATTTGTTGCTGTTTGTTTTCTTTTTTCTTTTCTTCTTCTGCTACTTTCTGCTTTCAATGTTCTAAACACAATATAAATGCCATTATTGTTGACTAAAGTATACAAAGGTGTGAGTGGCATTGTTGCTACTATAATACTTTTACGTTAACTTCAACAGAAAGAATTCAGTAACATACAAATTAGTAACAATAAATTAGTAAAAATAAATTAGTAACACAAGCACAAATATCATTAATGTATATTATGACAAAGGGAGATCATTTTAGTATAGTTCTACTAATTTCAGGGGTTTGTAGATTTCTGTTTCAATAATTGAATTAGGAGGCATAAAAGAAAAATCTTAGGAGAAACAGGTTAATCAATCTTTGACATGTTGGATCTCAACTGTGTGTGAAACAGTTACTCAGAAATACTATACACCATGAAGAAAGTGTGAAGGAAAAATGCAAGTTACATTAATCAATGCACACATATTCAAGGCCTGAAATGTCGATGCACTCATGTAGGAAACTTGTTATGTATCTATACATGAATCCAGAAGGAATAACAGAGAAAGGTCTACAACAGATCTTCTTGGAACAAAGTAAAAGTCTGAAAATCAGGAAAGATTACAGCTTAAAAATATGGGAGTCTTGAATTTGTAGTTTTTCAAAAGTAAGAGTATAAAACATGTTCATATGGCATTTTTGGATGGGCTGTGATAAAATTTAATCATATATAATCTTTCAAAGAAGGATAATGGAGACACAAGTTCAACTATAAGGAAATTCTTGATTTTTTTATCCTCCCTTGTCTTAATTTTAGCCTTCATCAATCTTTAATTTCATGGCTTCTGAATTTCTCTAGAATTGAATCAACTTTTAAAATGTCTCCAGTTCTAACTTACTGTCTGACTCTGCAATGAAGTTTATAACCTCAAGAATCCTTTATTGCATTAAGTCTCTATAAAAGAAGGGTATGGATTTCAGACTCCATCCCCACCCAATCAGAGATAGAGTCAATTATAGTTATTGGAAAACTTTTAAATAGAGCTATTCACTGATTATTAGAAATACAACCCAACAAAGCTATAACTTTATGAAAGGAAGTTGTATAAATGAGTGTGTACCTCTCTGTCTGTCTGTCTGTCTGTCCCTGTCTCTGTCTCTGTCTCTGTCTCTCTCTCTCTTTCTCTGTATGTGTGTGTGTGTGTGTGTGTGTGTTTGTTTGTGTGTGCAAGCACACTCATGTGTGCTACATTTGCCTTCAAAGAACACCTAGATTTGAAAAACAAGACTCAGGATTATGTTTAGATTGATAAGTGATAAACCCTCAGTCTTCATATAGAAAAATAAAACAGTACTGTTAACTCTAACATAATAAAAATAAAACCCACAGGAACAGTGAATTACCTATTTTTAAACACAGGTTTTCAGTGTTATTTAGCCTCAGTGGTTTTATTTTTTTCCTGGTGTCATTTTGATTAATTTTTTACTTTGATCTTCTATATCTCTAAATTTGCTTTCTTCATGTTCACTTTTTATCTTTATTTCCTCCAGCATAATCTCTTATCTCTCTTTCTTACAACTTAATTTAGTACTTATTTTTCCTGCCAATTCCATCTCCATAGCTTTATTTTATTGAGAAAACTTCACTAGAACTAAAGACTGCCTTTCATTCTAGTTAATTTGCAGGAACACAATTATCTATGACCCTTTATCTCCATTACCATTTTCCTTGTTTCCTTTGTGTTTTTTCTTTGAGATCTACAATGCTATACTTTACTTTTCTATAGGTATGCATAAACTGAATGATCCAGTTTGTGTGCTGTCGTTGATCGCCTTCTGCTGAAGTCTTTCTTTCAGATTAATTTAGAGAACACATTAGTACCTGTTTCTGAACCTGTTCAGAATATTGTTCATAACTCCTCATTTTTTTCCTGACTCTGTTACTAACTCTCTTCTATTCTCAGGGATAGAGTTCAAAAGAATCTACATTTCACAAGATTTCTGGTTATAAGTCTCTTCCTGACTTCACTTTCTGAAGTAATAAAACCTTCTCTGGAGGCTCTTTGTTTATTCGTCTTTTAAAGTCATGAGTAGTTTTACTAAATGCTACTATCAGTGTTCTATATATGAGGACCCAATATAAAAGACCACAAGGTTTGATTACAAATATGAAACCATCTATTATCTTTATGTAGATGTACAAGGAGCAGAGTCTGAATTCTGTAACAGTCTGTGAATATGCAAGGTCGAGGGGAGAAAAGAAAGTCCTGTGAGTCACATCTAGATCTTGGAGACAGGAGGCTTAAGCTGACTCTTTGAGGGACTAAAAGACATGAGATAGAAGGAAGAAGAGAAAAAGATCAATATCACAACTTTCTATGGCATATCCTAGGTGGGAAAATTAAAGATCCAATGTACTTTCTTTTTTTTCAGATATGAAACCCTAGATAATTATTGTATGTACATGAAACATGTGTGAGGAGATCATGTACATTCCACAGCATGTATGGAGGTCAGAGGATAACTGGTGGTATCTCTTATTTTCATGTTTGAGTTGGTTCTAGGGAGTGAAACAGGGACATTAAACTGGTTTGGCAAATACACACCTTGCTGACCTGTCTCACCCATGTGATCTTTTTATTTTGAAGTAGTAAAATATTCTCTTAAAAATAAACATTGCAATAGCTTTGTACAAATGTTATTAAAATTCATTTTATTGCTACCTATAGAATTGTTGATGAACTTTTAAAAAAAGATTTAGCCCCATATTTTGCAGTTAGAAGAGCAACATCTTTCTCTAGACTCCCATTGAAAGACCCCCAGAACTGGGGAGATCCTTACTCAAGTCTCGGGATGACGCGACCACCCAATGACCCATGATAGACCGAACTTGCTGCAATCACATGAGGTTTATTGGGGATACCGGTACCGGGTTGATCTCATGACCTTGATGGCCAGAGCTCGACGCCGGGGTCGATCTCGTGACCATGCTGGCCAGAGTTCGACCCCGAACACAAGAAGTGTCGGGTATTTAAGGGAACATCCACAGGCTGGGGGCGGGGAGAGGGTTACCAAGGAAATCAGAACATAGAAACAGTGGAAAATTTCAGAGGGACCTGACCAAGGTATTCAGTTAGGGAGGGGAACACATTCATTCTAGGAATGCAATCTTCATCTATCGGTCTGCAGGGTGGAGAGTCTCATAAACCACTAGACCTTCATTCTTAGTTCCGCCCTCATAGTGGATCATTCAGGAGGGGCAGGTACTGGGAACCAGAGCCCTGAGGCTCTCAATTCCTGGAACCGGCTATTTTATATTTCTGGCTGGCTACAGCGGCCCTCCATGTCCTTTTAGGTAAAGGTTATACACCATACATTTGTATTAAATACCCTCATTTTAAATTCTAAGATTCTCCAGCCTTTCACCATATGCATATGTGCATAGGAGCTAAACATTTGTTTCAATACAGAAATATAGTTGCATTTTTTTTAAAAAAAAAATCATGATTTCATCAATATTTTCCATGTTATAGAAACAAGTAATTACTAATCAAAGTAGGACAAACCACATATTCAATGAGCTTATATTTGTTTTCACATAGAACAGAGGCGGGAAGAGAAGGGGCTCAACAACTATTGGATGAATGATAAACTATGGAGTGGTTTATTCTCTGAAATGTCCTTCATTAGAATGTCATCTATCAGATAAAAGTGCACAGTGCTAACAGG
Organism: Mastomys coucha; assembly: GCF_008632895.1. Lineage (NCBI taxonomy): Eukaryota > Metazoa > Chordata > Mammalia > Rodentia > Muridae > Mastomys > Mastomys coucha. Next base: position 11,512,842 of record NW_022196900.1, read on the forward strand.
GAGGAGAGGCTGACTTTTACTTATTTCATGCTTGGTTTCTCAAAGAACCTCGCAACAAGGATTGCTGTTGAGGTCCTTCAGCTGCAAGACATCAGAGCTCGCCACTGCAGACTCAACTCATGCCTTCTGTGCCTGAACCAAAGACTCACTACTATGAGTTCCACCTTTGAGGATTACAGAGGAAGCTACGCCTGCTGGCTGGCATGTATACAGCCTGAGGACATCGGTTGTTGACCTCCTCCCCCACTGTGGACAGCGCCTCCAGCCATTCCCTGGAGCTGAGACCTGCGGGATGCCGAGCCTCCACTTTCAGCCCAGCAGCCAGCTTCCCTTTCGGACTCTTCATGACTCCTCCCGAATTCCTTATGTTATTCAAATGTCGTTGTAACCTAGAGATTCAGTTATGCTCTCTTGTATATAAATGCTGAACCCCCAAAGTAAAAGAGAGCCTTGATTGGAAACCCTTAACTTGGCTCTGGTGTCCTTTTGTTCTCGAACTCTGTGTTTCAGGTCTCCTTTCTCCCTTCGGTCGAGGCAGAACCTGGTTCGTGAAACTGCGTGTCAGTTTCAGATTGCAATTAGCAATCCAACTAGCAAAGCATTTTGTAGGTATGTTGGAAACATGTTCATTTATGAAGAAAAGCAATAGTCATATATTTGGAAAAAATTCCACATGCTTTTCCCCACGACATTCTCTGTAATCTGTAGTCAGATTTTTGGTTTCAAAACCAAGAGGGCTAAAATGACTATTAGAACACCATTTAGAATAATAAGAATAAAAATAAAAATCATTTGCTGTGACCAAGAAAAAGGTTGTAATTGAATTTGCTGGTACAGAAAATATACTTTGGAAATTAATTCCACCATTTGACAACTTAATATATTTCTGGGTAAGTAATAATCTGTACAATCTCTCAATCTGCCTGCATAGTATGTGTACACTTTTTCCAACAACAACAGCAACAACAACAACCCAACAACAATTATTGCAAATATTGGGAAACACCTAATGTTGAACATTTTCCACAGTTTTTTCATTGTTACTTTATCCTAAGGTTTGATTTTTGAAAAAAAGCAAAAGAAAGTTTTTTTAATTTAAATAAATTTAATGAACAAAATAAATTTACACACATACATCTGTAACAAATGATGGTCTTCAACTTCCATTAAGTTTTTTAGTAATGACCTGATAATATTTTTTACTCTAAAATTATTTTTATTAATTTACATTTGAAATGTTTTCTCACTTCCCTGTCTCTTCTCTTCAAACCTGTGATGGCATCCCTGTCTCCTTTGCCTCTAAAGAGGATGTTCCCTGACCCATTCACCATCCTTCTATGAAGCTGCAGTTATACTGATACCTAAACCACACAAAGCCCCAGCATAGAAAGAGAACTTCAGACCAATTTCCCTTATGAATATCAAAGTAAAAATACTCAACAAAATTCTCTCAAACTGAATCGAAGAACACATCAAAACCATCATTCATCAAGATCAGGTAGACTGCGACCCAGAGGTGTCTTGATGATTCAATATACTGAAATCCAGCATCATAATCCATGATATAAACAAGTTCAAGGGAAAAAAATCCCATTATCATCTCATTAGATGCTGAAAAAAACCTTTGACAAAATGCAACACCCTTTCATGTTAAAAGTCTTAGAAAGATTAGGAATTCAAGGCACGTTCCTAAACATAATGAAAGCAATATAGAACAAATGAACAGCCAACATCAAATTAAATGGAGAGAAACTTGAGCAATCCCACTATAATCATGGATAAGACATGACTGCCCACTTTCTCCCTATCTATTCAATATAGTACTCAAAGTTCTAGCTAGAGCAATAAGACAACAAAAGGATGTCAGAGGGATACAAATTGGAAAGGAAGCAGTCAAACTTTCACTATTTGCAGATGATATAATAGTATACAAAAGTAACCCAAAAAATTCCACCAGAGAACTCCTACACCTGATAAACAACTTCAGCAAAGTGGATGGATATAATATTAACTCAAAGAAATCTGTAGCCTTGCTCTACACAGGGATAAAGAAGTTAAGAAAGAAACTAGGGAAACAACACCATTCACAATAGGCACAGATAATATAAACTATGTTGGTGTAAATCTAATCATGTAGTGCTCATGGATCAGCAGAATTAACATAGTAAAAATGGCTATCCTACCAAAAGCAATCTACAGGTTTGTTGCAATTCCCATTAAAATTCCAACTCAATTCTTCACAGATATAAAAAGAGCAATTCTCAAACTCATCTGGATTAACAAGACACCCAAGATAGTAAAAACTATTCTCAACAATAAAATAACTTCTGGGGGAATCAACCTCCCGGACCTCAAGTTGTACTACAGAGCAATAGTGATAAATACTGCATGATATTTGTACAGATACAGACTGCTGGATCAATGGAATAGAATTGAAGACACCAGAAATAAATCCACATACCTATGGTCACTTGATCTTTGACAAAGCAGCCAAAACCATACAGTAAAAAAAAAGACCAGCACCATTTTCAACTAATGGTGCTGGTCTATCTAACAGTCTGCATGTAGAAGAACGCAAATTGATACATTTTTATCTTCTTGTACAAAGCTCAAGTCCAAGTGGTTCAATGACCTCCACATAAAACCAGATAAACTGAATGTAATAGAAAAGAAAGTGGGAAAGAGCCTCAAACACATAGGCACAGAGGAAAATTTCCTGAACAGAAAACCAGTGCCTCATGCCAAAATGGGACACATGAAACAGAAAAGCTTCTGTAAGGCAATGGAAACCTACAGATTGGGAAAAGATATTTACCATCCCTACATGAGATAGTAGATTAATACCCAATATATACAAAGAAATCAAGAAGTTTGACTCCAGAAAATCAAATATCCCAATTAAAAAACAGGTTTTAGAGCTAAAAAAATTTACTTCTCAACTGAGGAATCTTGAATGGCTGAGAAGCACCTAAAGAACTGTTCAGCATCCTTTGTCATCAGAGAAAAGCAAATCAAAATGACCCTGAGATTCTACTTCACACCAATTTGAATGGCTATGATCAAAAGGTCAAGAGACAGCTGTCTCTTCCCATAAAGTGGTCCTGCTCCCTTTTTTTTCTCCTCCTCCCCTCTTCCACCCAGGTTCCTCCCTTCCTCTGCCATCCTACCAGATTCTTGCAAGGATGAGGAGAAATAGGAACATTCTTCTATTCCTGGAGGGATTTCAAGATGGTACAACTACTTTACAAATCAATCTGATGACTCCTCAGAAAATTACAAACAGTACTACCTGAAGACCCAGCTATACCACTACTGGGCCTTTACCCAAACAATGCTTCCACATATAACAAGGTCACATGCTCCACTATGTTCATTGCAAACTTATTTATAATATGAGTAAGAAGAATAAGAAGTTGAAAATAACTCAGATGTCCCTCAATGGAAAATTGGATACAGAAAATGTGGTACATTTACCCAATGGAAATGGAATACTATTCAACTATTAAAAATGATGACTTCGTGAATTTTGTAGGTAAATGGATAAAACTAGAAAATACCATTCTGAGTGATGTAACCCAGACTCCAAAGGACATACATGGTATGTACTCACTGATAAGTGGATATTAGCCAAAAAGCTCAAAATACCCAACATTCAACTCCCAGACTATATGAAGCTAAAGAAGGGGGAAGGCCAAAGTTTGATGCTTCAATCCCACTGAGAAGAGGGAACAAAATAATCATGGCACACCAAAAGAGGGAGGGACCTGTGTGTGAGAGGGGAAAAGGAGGAAAAAGAAGAGTGTTGCAAAACCAGGTATGGAAAGAGACAGGAGAGAAGTCTAGAGAGCTAGGAGAATAAATAGAAATAAGTAGCAGTGGGGGTTGAGGACTACTAGAATGTCCTAGACTCCAAGGATGCAAGAGGACCTATTAGGGATTACATCAGAAGAAGTACACAACATTCAACAATAGGGAGATAGAACCTGAAGAGACCACTTCTAGTAGATAAACATGGCCCCCACAGGAGGAAGGGAGCCACTCACCCATCTCAAAATTATGAACTCAGACTTGATCCTGTCTAAAGGAAACACAGGAACAAAAAAGGAGCAGAGATTGAAGGAAAGGCCATCCAGAGGGCCCCCATCATCCATCCCATCTGCATAAGTTAAACCCCATACACTATTGCTGATGCCAAAATTTCCTTGTAGACAGTAGCCTGGTATGGCAGTCCTGAGAGGTTCTGCCAGCACCTGACTAAAACAAAAGCAGATACTCTCAGCAAACTATTGGCTTGAGCCTGGGGACCCCTGTGTAAGTTAGGGGAAGGACCAACCCCATAGGGGTTGTAACCCCATAGGGAGAACAACAACAACAACTACTCATACCCCCTGTATGTCCGTTAAGATAGATATTTTGAAAACCATTAATTTCCCTGCTCTATGATGAATATTTTAATTGGCTTAATTTTTTCCTGGTAAAAAGAATAGTTAGGTATCCGATAGATATTTGTGCCTTTAGACTTTATGCTTGCTACAATTTGATCACTGAAGTTCAGATGACTAAGGAATGTGGGTTTCTGTCATGTCAATTTAGAAATTGTGGCCATGTCTAATTCTCGATACTAGATTCCTTTTCCCATATCTAACTAGTCTCTCTCGGTTTGTTTTGTGTGGTCACCTTGCTCATGAAGTGTGCCGTAGTTACTGATTCATAGTAACTGAGGTTCAGGGTAATAACCCCTTTGATGACTGACACTGTTTTTAATTCATGATGATAATTTACAGGTACTTTATACTAGTTTACTATATTAGAAAGTGATTAAAATGTTTCCTTAATATCTATAAAATATTATGGTTAATATTACAAAAGTATTATAAAATATTATAGTTAATTAGGAAAGTCTGCTGCCATCTACAATTTTTTACTGGTTTAGAGAGCAAAAATTATATATTTTTCATGAATGTGACAAGTTGTATCTTACTGATATGGATGACTGTATTTAAAGCCTTCATACTTTAAAACACAAATGTGAAATAATGAAGAACAAAAATGTAGCTGAAATTTAAGAAATGTTACCCAAAGTATCTTGACCTTTTAATTCAAAGAACAGAGTATCTTTATTTCCTATGTAAATTACGACAGCTCAATTGAGATTAATGTCAATTTTTCAAATAACTTTTTACAGTTCTTTCTACATTTTAAGATATTCAGTTACTGTTTGATTTACCAAATACATAAGATGCATATGTGAATTGATACCACATACACACACACACACACACACACACACATACACATATATACATATATATATGCATATATAATAAAATATAGTATAATCTTTAAATCTGGGTAAACATAATTATATTCTCACATATTTGTTACCTTTGTATGTTGAAAACATTCCAAATCTTTTATTCTACTTATTAGTCATAAATGGTACAATAGTAATGATAATGCTCAACTACATCAGAACACAGCTTATTAGCATGATATGAGTCTCCCTGCCCCCATGCTGCATTTCCCATAATAAAAATTACATTATAAAGTCTTCACTCTCAAGTTGATCCGTATTATTTTTAAATGCTATCTCTTAATTCTTGAGTAAACAGGGTGCTATTTAGAAAGGTCTCTGTAACTATGTCTTTTCAGGAACTCCCTATTTTACTCCTTCTGCTGTAAGGTTTAGTATTTCAAAATGAGACCTTTGATCCAACTAGATTCAGTTTGTATCTGATTTTATTACTTCATTGTTCTATGTGTAGACATCAAGTTTCCCCAGGATGATTTTATGATAATATTCTCTTTCCTCCAGGGTATATTTTGTGTATTCTTACCAACAGGATTCCTACATGTTATTTCCTCTTATGTATTTAAATTTAAGCATCCATACCTAGAATTCATAAATAAGGGAGACTATACATCCTTTGACTATCCTACCAAAATTAATTTAGAGTTCCATTGTAATCCCAATATTACATCCTGTAATATTCTATATAAAATAAGAAAACTAAGCATCCCTACATTCTTAAAGAAACCACCAAAGAGTCTAGAGAGCCATAGTTATCCTGAGAATTAAAGAACAATGTTAGAAGAACTAGTACATGGATTTACAATTTATATTATGAAGTCATAGTAATAAAAAACACCCAACATGGTACTGGAACAAGGAACAAAATAGAAACTACAAACTCAATGCATATAACTACATTGACATGATAATTGACAGATGCCAAAAATACAAACTTTCTACATACATAGGTTGAAGTGATCTAAATGTTCTGTAATTCTGCCTACCCGACAGCTCTAAGGGCTGATTCTCATTGTATAGAAGGTTCTGTACAAGCTACGAAGAAGGAAAAACAGTTAACAGCTCTACCTAACTGTAACACATACCCTGCGACAATGACCAGAACAGCAAGAAAGCTCCAATAGTTCAATAGTGGTGCTTTTATCTTTGGAGTAACCAACAGCTATGTTATTGGATCAGGTCTGTTGCAAATGAGAGAATTCATGACTGGTCCTGTAAATTTAGGTAACTACACATGTCATTCTGAGGTCATTGATCTTAAAGAGGAACTTACTACTTCTACTTTTGTGAACCAGTATAGTTCCTAACTGTATTCTAAATATTTATCCCATAATAAAAAGATAAGTGTATCTCTCAACTCTCATCAAAGGTGTTTCTTTTTGCACATATAGAGACTATTACAGAGACCCATAACTTGTCAAAAAAGGACAATAAACAACTTGAAGTTGCTCAACACTGATATACCTGCAATACAACCTCTATAACTATAATTCATATAAAATCATGGAGTGAATGGAAAGATTGTAGGAAACAAAGATTAGGACAATAGTTATAAACTAGATAGTGTCTACTAGACATGGCAAGGAGGCTGAATATATGAAATTTTCACTATGAGCTGTCTAAATAAGACCTTTATAATAACAGGACTAACTGAGAAGACAATATGGAATGGATCATTTCACAAGCCCCCACTCTTAGGTGAAAAGATATAGGCAGATTATGAATTCTGAGAGAGAGAGAGAGAAAGAGAGAGAGAGAAAGAGAGAGAGAGAGAGAGAGAGAGAGAGAGAGAGAGAAAATTAGCTCTCTTTAGGGATGAGCACTCTGATAGTGTAAGAAGTCTCACATGGTCATCCCTTAACATATACATATACAAGCAGCTTTAAATATATTCAGTAATATTAGGAGGGGTTCAGAATATCAGGGATTAGTTAGGGCATTAAAGAGTTGTAGAAATGACATGAACAGTAACTCGTGTTAATTTTGCAAAAATTGTAAAGTTTTAAAAATATTTCTGCCTATTAAGCAATCAGAAGTTGAGAATTTACTAGTAAATATGTTCATATGTAGCCTATATTTATAAATTGATATTAGTTTAATTTAACAGAATGATCTTAATATTCTTTTGTAAAGTTTTTGACATCAAATATGAATTAAAGTTTTAAACTATATGAAATGATTTTTATCAGATAATTAGACTAATCCATCATTTAGCTTTTATTTATTGTTCACTTAAGTTTGAGCTACTCCTAATTAGATTCAAATTATCTTCATACTCTTAATATTATTGGATACTTATTAAGTACATTGACCATTAGACATTTCATTCTTTAAAAATAAGCTACTATCTGGGCAATTAGATGGGTAATTGATTTAATGGATTTCTACACTAACAGAATTAATGAACTTTTGAGCCCTTAATTTCGTTAAACAAAGCACTTTCAAAATAAAAACTAATGCTGAGTTACAAAAGGAATTCAGAAGTTTTAAATAGTAAATACAATTCATTATGGAATGCTTATTGTGCATTATGGGCTATTTTATTTACATAGATGTACTAACCCTTACCTCTCATTGGCACTGTTTCCCACCTAACATATGGCACATTATACAATTTACATATAATCTGATCAATAGAAAATTCAAAATTCAAAACTACTTATTTAGCCCTGAAATTCCATTCTTCCACATTTCTTTCCATGCCATCTATTGCTGCATATATATTCCACTTTAAGGATTGCTGCTATAACGTCTTAACATAAGGAAATGAAAGATTCAAAGTAAAATTCTACCAATGAGAACATTGATCTAGATGGCAATCCATATTATTCAGGCAGAGATCAATTTTGAGTTTATTATTTCATATAAGCCTCAAATAACATTTCAATAATTGTTTCTCAAAAGTTAATAACAATAATAAATGGGATTTGGATTCAGGGTATTCCAAAGAGAGCTGATCATCTTTAGTAGTAATGAACTCTCTCCTTGCTAAGCCTAGAGAATAAAATATGAAGCCATGTGTGTTTACCTTGTCATTGTCCTTTAAAATCACCCCCTACATTTTCATGATATAATAAGGACAAGTATTTGTAAACTGCAAATACATGGTATCTATTTAATATACATAGTTATCCAAATATGCCTGGGTATTCATTGTGATGCACTGTTTGTGTTTCATGTCCTGTTTTGTTCTATTAGAGTGTCTCCTGGAAGAGAGTTCATCAGTCAATCAGTATTTCTATGAATAATGATGTTATGGCTATTAAGCAATGCTGTTTCTTAGTTACTTTATTAAATTTATAATTTATAATTATTTTATAAAATTTCATATACTAGAGTTATATACTGTTACTATTAGTGCATTAGAGTATATCAAATGGCCATAACCTGTGGGATAATTAGTGAGAAGTTTTATAATCTCCTATGATGAATATCTAAAAAAATTCTCACAAAATTCAGAATAATAATAATTCTTATTATGATTACTGCAATTTTATGTATTTTGGTGCCAAGATTGACTTTACAGTTAATGTGTTTACATATTAGTTCATATCGAATATTATAGAATTTACACATTTAAGTCCATTATTAATAAGAATACTTTAGCAATTTACACTTACAGTGAGTGCTAATATAACTGTGATATGTTGTACAGTCATAACAGATAACTGTATTTGCCAGCGTCTTTTAGAATTAAGTTGCAATGATTCCCTTGCAGGCTTTATAACAGGCAGCAAAAAATTGATGAGGATGGGGTATGAATGAAGTTCAGCTCAGCCAGATTTTATTGTAAATAGTGTTGAGACTGCCCAGATCATCTAACTTTAGCCACATTTAAGCCCAGAACATATTTGAAGAAAAAAAGGTATTCAAATAATAATTAACTTCTCTCCATGTGTACACCAATGCTTAAGACATGCTTATATTGACCTTTTAGCAAATTTCATTTGTCATCTTTCACAAGAATGGGTACTGTTAACTTAGAGATAGTGCCCAAGATTTAGGGTCAAATAAAGCTTGCCTAAGGTGCTTGTGGGTGTCAGGATTGGTCTCATATTACGAAGTAAGTTAGGCTGTTGTAATGCACACATAACATCACTCATAAAGTGGGTTGGGTTTTATGGTCTAAAAGCAAAATTCAAAATTTTAAGGGGAAAGCATCTGACATAAGTAAAAACAAATATTCTAAAATATTTGGGTAAATTCTGTCTCATCAGACACCAATCAATCACTAGGTTATAAACCTATATCATTTCTGACATTCCAAGAAGAGCAGCTAAATACCTCATTCTGCTAAAGAGCAAGCTGTATGTTTAACTTTCCTAGTTTCTCCAATGCTTATTGGTGTGCACAAAGATTTTTTGCTCTCTGTACTAAGTTGGGTATGACACTGTTTCTTGTAGGATGAACTGAATCCTAAGAAAGAATTCACTTTAATCAAGCAACTTTTACAACACAAAAGACAAAATGATGAAATAAGGATACATCATGAATTGTGTGAACACATCATGCTGAAACTATAAAGAATCTTTACGTTTAGACTCAGAGAAGCAAATATGTTCTTGGAAGAGAAGATTCATATTTATGATGAAAATAGGAATAGGAAGATTCAGAGATGGATTTAAGTCCCATTCTCATTTATAGCTATCTGACTGCCTTCTATGCTAACAAAATTATTTTATTTCAATAGTGATTTAGAGAAAACACAAAGCTTATAAAAAATAGCTGGAGCCACATAAAGAGTTACAGCTCATTTAGAATTTGTCCAGCAGGTTTTCTGACTTTGGTTGGAACCCTCCTCCCCCACCCCAAAAAAAGAATAGCTTGAGCCAATGAAAAAGTCAGCAATTTGATGCCTTTAATAAAATTTTGTTTAATTGCTTTTAAAATTCACAATGAGACAAGCTCTGTTAATATGATGAAAATGGTGTTTAGCTGACTCTAAGCACCATTGAGGTGGTTGTACTTGTTATAAAGGATTGTTTTATACATACAGGATAGTACTTAGTTGATCATGGAGCACCACAGAGATTGCTGACCATGGAGCACCACAGAGATTGCTGTAGTTGTTAAGGTGGATTGGTTTGTAAATACAGGAGAGCACTTCTTCCTTGATTCGCACAGCAGAATTTGAAACAAACAAGTTTCAGTGACCAAATTTTATTGCCATTAGTTGTAGTGTTAGTCTCCTAACACATCATTCATTAATTTAAACATCTGGTATTAGAATGGGTTTGATTTCTTTTGTTTTCCACATTCCTAGATTAACATCCCTATATGATCATCCTGTGACTCTCACACATTAAAACCTGAACTTTAAGCCCAATACAACAACTAAACATGATTTATAATTCATTATAATATTCTCTAAGTTTGGAAATTTCATGCTCATATTTTCCTACAACTTCATTCACATGAGGTTCATAAGGTTCCTGAAATTCTTCTAATTTATTCTCTAAATCATTTTACTAAGTAATTTACTATTGGAATAATTCCAATAGATACCAATTATTCCATGACAAATGAATTGATAGAAATATCAATGTAGGTAGGGAAAGAGAGAAAGGGGGTGATCTGGTAAAAAGAAAAAAAAAGGCTTATGAAATCTCTGTCAATAACATCAGATTTTATAGGGGCAATGTTTGCAAACCATACAAAAATGAAATACAGGCTCTCAGAGTTTAAATACAGAGACTTAAGATGAAACTATTAATTGGTAATGGAATTTGTTGAGACACAATATGATAGTCACTGGAGAAATATGATAGAATGGCAGAAAAATGTTTTGCCAATTCCAATCATTTAACCTATCTTGGTTTCATTTGCCCAACCAGGATATGTGGCATGAAACAAAAATATATAACATAGAGAATATACCTTCTACAACTTCTATGAAAAGTATTAAAATATATGATTTCCCCTGAATGGCAATTGTTTGAAGGCTAAACTTCTGTTGCACTTTAGAAAAAAAATGTTTTCAAAAAAGTTGATGATACTAAACATTGTATGTTTGTGTGTGTGTGTGTGTGTGTGTGTGTGTGTGTGTGTGTAACTAGATTAAATAGCCACCAAGGTTGTTTGAATAATATAGTAAAATTCAACTCTAGATTGGAATTATGACACAGAATTACTACTGATTAACAATTCTATTACTCTGAAGCAAACAATGAAATAGTGTTTTGAAAAAGAAATATCCGGAGACAAGTCAAAGGTGAGAGAACGCTGAAACAAGGAAAGGGCAGAAGAAGTAATTAAAAGTTAATTTGGAGACTTTACTCTTGAATGCTCGATATAATTGCATGCATTGTACAGTGCATGCTACTAACCATTAAATAAACATAGCTACTCTACCATGGCCAAAGAGCAGGAGCAATAGAGAAAGAAATCAAGATTACTTTGGAAAATTGGGTTGATTTGTATAGTTTAAACAATTGGAGGCCTCAAGGTGGTTTAACAAGTCTCCAAATGTTTAATTCTGCCGTGAAAACATTTTTGTCTTTTCTCCCAAAATAACAAGCAAATATAATGTCTCCATTTTCTTTTCTTTTGTGTGTGTCAGGTGCTGTGTTTGGTATATGTGTATGTACCACATATGTGTATGTAGTTATTTCGCTATCATTCTCCACAGTATTACCTTGAGCCAGGGTCCCTCCATAAACTGAAAACTGAGCTTCTATATGACTATGGCTTTTCAGCGAGCTCTTGGGTTCTACCTCTCTTAATCTCTCAGAACTGGGATTACAGGTCAGCATTGCCATTTTTAGGATTCAGAGATGTTCATCTTTGATATATCAAATAAAATTCCAGCCACAAATTATATATTGCTTATTCATTACGATTTGAAAATGACAGTGAGTTTTAATAATTATGTGTAGCTATCATAGTTGTAAAGAAAGACATTTGGTAAAGATGAAATCCTATGATCAGTTAGAACACTCGAGAATTTGTGAGAGCACCACTGTAGTATCAGATGCTCACTCACATAGGGAATACTGGTCACATTTGCAAAGGCATCACTTAGTTTAGGACAAACCTAAAGTATCATAATCTTGAAAGTCAAAATGCATGAACAAGTCACTTCTAAATGTCCATGCTTTAGTATACGGCAGTGAGATTTGTTTATGCCAACATGTTTATTTTAAATAAATATATAAAATAAAATGGTAAGAAAATTAATTCTAAACCATTGAGTCGCATGCAATAGCTGGTAAAGTACTTTAGATGTCAGCTGTTCAGAGTCCAACACTGCAGTGAGAGGACAACTCGACACATCTCTGTCCCCCTCCCTTTCTAAATTGGCAGGGGTAGCCATTTCTTTCATTCATGTCTGTCTCTCATAGGGCACCTGTGGATGCAGGCCAGCAGTGACAAATATAGCTGCCAATGGTGTATTCACATGTTGTATCATTGTGACCAGGCTTTGACCACCAAAGAGGCATCAAAGTCTCACAATGTGTCCTGTGAATCCACAATTCATGCAGTCACAGGAGTAGATGTTCATGGAGATATGACTGACTGGCACACTCATGAAAGTTGACTTCAGAGTAATCTCCAAGGAATCAGGTGCTTAGTCAAAAAAGCAAGCTCTATCAGAACCATGACACATAGCACAATATAGATATGGCTGGAATCTACATTCATCAATTTCTAACTTACAGTTCATGCCAGAATATACTTGAGGACAAGCACATGTTTATCTTCCTATCTCATTGAGTCAAACAGCCTCATTCATGCAGGGAACAGAAACACACCCATCCATCTATTTCTGAGACACAATGTTTGCCTTGGTATTTAGGAACCCAGAAGCAGGAGTAGCCATTGATTAAATCCTGGCACACTGTCCCATTGTGGTAAGGGTGGGGAGCACACTCACTGTGATCTGACTCACAGAGCCTTCCAGTATATCCAGCAAGGCAGATACAATCAGGATTGCTCAGGTTCTTTATGGCAGGTGCCTCCATGTTGGCAAGCATTCTCTCCACAGAACTTTCTGGTAGTGTCACAGGTCAGCCCTCTATACCCAGGAGGGAATTGGCACAGGAAGTCCCTTTCTCCTGGGGTATTCACACAAGTGCCAATTCCTTGGCAGGGACTGGAGGAGGAAGGATCTTCATCTTTTACTTATGATGATATAATGAGTTCTTTCCTTTCCTAGAAAAGTAACCTTATTAACAATAAAAGGCTAGATTATTTACTAAGTTCTAATTTATTGAACCTAAGAAGAGTGGAAGAGTATTTAGAACACCTGTCGTTTTGTGTCTTTGAAATCTTAGGAAATTCAGATACCGTAAGTAAAGACAAATAATGAACACTAACTTACCTGAGATGCAGTCTCAGAGATAGGAACATGGTAGCCACAGAAGCTCAAGGTTGTAGTTTAGCTAAAATATACCTTGTTGAATTGCTACAGGGACATTAGGAGCACCAGCCAGTCTCTGGGAGTTGCAGACAAATTAAGCTTGTACCCACTATTGGAATTCCTGAATCTCTGATGAAACAGTGATGGCTAGAAGAAAAGGGACAGCTCCTAGTTTGTGTGTAGGCTTGGATAAGAAAGCAACTGGTATATAGAGCAGAACAGAACAGAACAGAGCAGAACAGAACAGAGCAGAACAGAACAGAGCAGAACAGAGCAGAGGTGCCAGAAATAATACTTCCATATAGAATAGATACCACAAACCACCAACAGAAAGCTGGTATTCAAATCCTAGAAGGACTGAGGATAGGAAAAAGAAACAAGTGAACTCCTTGGCCTATGGGGTAGTTTGAATTTGGGCTTTGCATCATAGGAAAGAAGTCTCCAACATGGACAGCAGGTCATGCAGGTGAATTTGTGTTAATGGTTGGCTATAGAAACATAGTGAGACCAAAGTTTTCAGGGCTGCTAGAATTCTTAAATCTAGCTATGATTTGACTACATTTCTATATTTATTTTTTACAACTCACAGAAAATATCAGTAAAAAATATTCTGTGGATAAAATGAATTAATTTTATTGTCTATGACTTACAACACATCTTGTTTTGTAAATAAATGTTTAAGATTTAAAATTCAATGAATGTCTTTCATCCTAAAATATTTTAAGTAATGACAGTACATCATAATTTTGTAAATACACAAGGTTGAAAAACTGCTTGGCACTCTGGATTCCTTTCAAAACCAAAAATAGAGGGTGGGTTGGTGAGCAGGGGGAAAGGGGAAGGAAGAGGGTTTTTTTTTTCTTTTTTTTCAGATGGGAAACTGGGAAAGGAGATAGCATATGACATGTAAATAAAGAAAATATCTAATAAAAAAAGAAAGAAAAAATACATAAAAAATTTAGTGTTGCAATTGAATAGTGTTCTAGAAAAATTAATCTGGCATACATTAATGATGCAGATAATAAATAGCATGTGCATATAGTAATATCTTATTCATGGACGATGAATCTCATAAGTCTGTAATTGTATTTCTTTTATGTGATAAGGTCAATTTTTTTTGCTATATGTATATGATTTTATGTCTGTAAACCAGTCTGCCCCTGTTCCTTTTCTCTGATACTATATGCAATTAAATATTTATCTCTTTGTTTACCCTCCCTCCCTCCCTTCCTACACACACACACACAGAGAGAGAGAGAGAGAGAGAGAGAGAGAGAGAGAGAGAAAGAGAGAGAGAGCGCAAGTGAGTGAGTAGGAGAGAGAGAAACAGAGAGACAGAGAGAAAGGCAGAGACAGACAAAGAAAGAGACACACACACAGAGTTATGAGCAATTCTCAGGCAACTAATTTATGAGTTTACAAGGTGAGAAAAGCAAGAGTATACACACGTAGAGGGACCCATGGCTCCAGACACATATGTAGCAGAGGATGGCATTGTCAGTCATCTATGGGAGGAGAGGCCCTCTGTCCTGTGTAGGGGAATGCCAGCACAGGGAATCAGGAGTGGGTGGATTGGTGAGCAGGGGGAACAGGGATGGGATGGGGATTTCAGAGGGGAAATCAGAAAGGGGATAACAATTGAAATATAAATAAAGAAAATATCTAATAAAAAAGATGTCAATATTGAGGCATATGTAGGATAAGTATGGTATGAAAAGATATTTCTGAAGACAGGATCAGCAGAAATGTATGTCACTGTATAGATATTCTTACCTAGTGTGGTTGGTCCATTGGGGTCAGGTCTTCTTGTTGAAACTTTTAAAACATTAATTAATTAATGTCTTCCTTAGATGCACTGAGCCCTCAAGGTATAAGTAATGAGAACTGAGAACTTCTCAGTTAATTGACCATGAGGTTTTCTGAAATTGTGTGGAGTGCCAGATTACACATTCTGGGATAGTTCCTGGGCATAAAAATGTATGTAATGTTCCCTGAAGGCTCATACTTCCCAAAATAATAATATTTTTCTTACTCTTTTCAGCTCATTAAACTTGAAAACCTTAAAATTGTCATATAAAAGGTTTGTAAATAGGCTTGGGTATATAAAAAGTGAGATTAGACTTATTGGAAATCAAACAGTCCAAGAAACAGAATAAGGATTTTGCTTTTTGTTTTCTGATGTTACCTTTTCCATTTTACCCTCTACCCCTCTATCTCTTAAATTCTAGATTTATTGTTGGGAAAAATCTAAAAGTTCAAATTTACCAATGGATGCAGAAATATAGCTACAGCTGCTACCTCTAGCTAAAGGTAAAGGTAAAAGAGATCAGTAAGACAATTCCTTTACACTATAATTGCTACTTCAACGAAATGCCACTGGGCAAAATAAAAAACAAGCCTATTCCTTTATGTGTCAGAAAAGTTGTCAATGTCACCTTTATTTCCTTAGAGAAAGGGAAGAGCTGAAAGCCATACCCAAGGTCTACACATACATGGCTTCAGTAGAGCTCAGAGAATTTCTGTCCTTCTATCCCTAGGCCTAGGCCTAGGTCTGGAAGCTTCTAGTTGCCATACAATCTAATCTTTTGAAATCTCAGACCTTAAAGAATTCAGCTTCCAGCTTCTGTCTGCTAACCTAGGCCTAGAATCATTTCAGCCTCTAAGACTTACTGCTGAATAAATTCACCCTTTCTGAACTGTGGCTGACTGGTTGAAGTCAGGTATTCTGGCTCAAACTCCTCTCTGAGATGACTGACTCAAATTGGTGTCTTTTGGCTTCTGACTAAACTGCTCTGCTTGTTTGGAATACTGTCTTTGAACTCCACAAACTGAACTCCACTGACTTTGCTGATTGAACTGAATGCGATTGCAGGAACTAAATTGAGTTCAACTACTATCTCAGCTGAACTTCACTAACTAAACTACTTTTCTCTCCCTTCACCGCTCTTAACATATATCTTTGAGTAGAAAGAACACATAAGACAGTTTTTCACAATCCTAATATTTTCTTTTATTAACGATTTACTTTATTTATTTATACCCCAAATATTGCCCCCTCATCATTTCAAAGAGGGTGCTGTACCCTCTCCTTCTGGCTATCTCCACAACCACCCTGTTACATCATGCTTCTACAGGATTAGGCACATCCTCTCCTACTGAGGTCATACAAAGTAGCCATTGGCTACGTATGTGTCACGAGCCTCAGACCAGCCCCTCCTTGTATGATCTTTGGTTGATGACTTAGTCTCTGGAAGATTCTATGGGTCTAGGTTAATTGATGCTATTGATATTCTTATGGGGTTGCCATCCCTTTCAGTTCCTACAATCCTCCCCTTAACTTTTCCATAAGGGTCCCTGACTTCAGTCCAATACTTGACTGTAAGTATCTGCATCTGTCTCCGTTAGCAGTTGGGTAGAACCTCTCAGAGGACAGCTATGCTAGGTTCATGTCTGCAAGCACAACATAGCATCAGTAATAGTGTCAAGGATTTGTGCCTGTTCATGAGATGGTTGGGTTGGTCACTGGTCGGCCATTGCTTCTGTCTGCTCTATTTGTGTTTTCTTTATTATTTCTATTTCCATTTTTAGGTCTTGAATCATTTTGTTCATTTCTTTTACCTGGTTGATTGTATTTTTCTGCCATATATCATTTTTAATGACAATATGCTACATAGCAAACTGCTTTGCATGTTTTTCATGACACTTTGTGTTATTTTTCTTAATACCTACAGGTTTTCAAGTAGCCAAACATGGGATTAATTCAAGCATCCATGCTTCCAGTCTGTGCCAGTCTACCTTGGGCACAAACTCCGCAGCTATTCCCACAGTTCCCAGAGGAGGCTCCACTACCAGGTGCTCTAGCAAGCCCAGAATCTTAGGATCAGGGGTGTGGAGAACACAACATCTATTACAACACCACTGGGAGTAACTGGGACCAGCAGGATCCAGAGACACAGGAACCCCACCTGACCAGAGGCTCGGGTTCCTTCTGTTTTTTTGCCAGTCTACCTTGGGCCCAAACTAGGTGGCCAGTCCCACAGCCCCCGGAGGAGGCTCTACTCCCAGGTGCTCTAGCACTACCAGGATCTTAGGATCCCAGAATCCCAAGATCTAAGGAGCTTGGTCACAGCAGGGTCTCAGAGGCAGCTTGATTCCCAGGAACTATGACATGCCCAGAATCTCAGGATTACAGGGTTGCAGAATCACAGGATCACAGAGATAGCTGGACTCTAAGGAGTTTTGACTCAACCAGGCTTACAGAAATGACAGACTTCAGTCAGATAAAGGGAGGGCAGGAAGCACTAGAGAAAAATCAGATGGCGGGAGGGAAGTATAAGAACAGAAGCAACAGAAACCAAGGTTATTGGCATCATCAGAACCCAATTCTCCCACCATAGCAAGTACTGGATACACCATCACACCGGAAAAGCAAGATTTGGATCTAAAGTCACTTCTCATGATGATGATGGAGGACTTTAAGAAGGACATAAATAACTCCATTAAAGAGATATAGGAGAACGTAGGTAAATAGGTAGAAGCCCTTAAAGAGGAAACACAAAAATCCCTTAAAGAATTACAGGAAAACACAATCAAATAGGTGAAGGAAATGAACAAAACCATTCAAGATCTAAAAATAGAAAAGAAACAGTAAAGTAATCACAAAAGGAAACAACCCTGAAGTTAGAAAACCTAGGAAAGAGATCAGGCATCTTAGATGTAAGCATCACCAACAGAATACAAGAGATAGAAGAGAGAATCTCAGGGGCAGAAGATACCATAGAAAACATTGACACAACAGTCAAAGAAAATGAAAAATGCAAAAAAAGGTCCTAACTCTAAACATCCAGGAAATATAGGACACAATGAGAAGACCAAACCTAAGGATAATAGGTATAGAAGAGAGCAAAGATTACCAACTTAAAGGGCCAGTAATTATCTTTAACAAAATTATAGAAGAAAACTTCCCTAACCTAAACAAAGAGATGCCCATGAACACACAAGAAGCCTACATAACTCCAAATAGACTGGACTAGAAAAGAAATTCCTCTCATCACATAATAATCAAAACATCAAATACATTAAATAAAGAAAGAATATTAAAAGCAGTAACCATGATCAAGTAGTCTTCATCCAGGGATTCAGGGATGGTTCAATATACAGAAATCCATCAATTTCATCCCCACTACATAAACAAACTCAAAAGAAACAAACACATGATCATTTCATTAGATGCTGAGAAAGCATTTGACAAAATTCAGCATCCATTCATGTTAAAAGTCTTAGAAAGATCAGGAATTCAATGTCCATACCTAAACATAGTAAAAGCAATATACAGCAAATCAGTAGCAAACATCAAACTGAATGGAGAGAGACTTGAAGCAATTCCACTAAAATCAGGGACTAAACAAGGCTGCCCACTCTCTCCCTATCTATTCAACATAGTACTTGAAGTTCTATTGAGGCAATTAGACATCAGAAGAAGGTCAAAGGGATATAAATTGGAAAGGAAGAAATCAAAACAAGAAAATATCCAATAAATAAAAAAAAAAACCAATCTGAGGTGTAGAACACTAGATTTTGCAATGACTTCTGACGTACAAAAACACAATTAAAAAAAATCAGATTAAACAGGCTACACAGAAACTGAAGCCTGTGGTGTTTAAGAGCACAATTAATAGGCAGAAAGGCACCTGTGATGGCTGATATTGTTAACTGGATAGGATACAAAGCCACCAGGCGATGGCCTCTGGGCCTGTCTGTAGAGGATGATCTTTAGTAGGCCTGCCCAGAAAGAAGACACTGTGTGTGGTACCATTCCTTGGGCTGGCAACCAGGACTGTATAAAAGAAGAGAGAGGAAGCTAAGCACAATAGGCATAGCTCTGTTTCTCGACTACGGATACAATGCAACCAGCTGCCCCAAGCTCCTGCTGCTGTTGGCTTCCCTACTATGATGGACTAAAACCTCAAACTGTGAGCTAAAAGAAACCCTTTCTGACATAAGTTCCTTTTCTATGAGTATATTTTTTTATCCCAACAACAATCACCAAGGCAGCTGAAATGAGAGGAAATGTAAGCAGATCATGTATCTAACACCTATTTCCCTTTCGTGTTCTGTGATACACAACACAGTCTCTGCAGGAATATTCCCTGCATTTACTTAGATCTACAAGCTGGAAAGGACCCTGAACACATTTTCACGTCTCTGACATAGTCAACTAACCTATGAGGAAGTTCCTAGTGAAGCGTATGTGGTCGGGGAAGTGGAGATGGGGGACGGGTTTCTACTGCTGAATTATACCTTAACTCTTGGATTGTTTTCTTGGTTTGGGGGCAGGACATCATTATGTGTCTCACTATGTTGGTCTGGGGCTCAGTCTGTATCACAGGTTGCCTTGGAACATGCAACCCTCCTCTGATGCCTGAGTGACAAGATTAAAAGTATGCACTACCCTGATAAAAACAAAACAAAACAAAACAAGCATCCATAAAAGTGTGAGTGGATAAAGTAAATGAGTAGCATATAAATGATGGGATGGTGTTTAGAACTAAAATTATATCATTTGTGAAATGATAATGATATATTATGTCAAATGAAATAAGCCCAACATAGTCAGATAAACTATTTCATAGGTGTATTCACATAGAATCAAATATCATCAAACTCCTACAAATATTGACCAAAATGGTGGTTCCCAGGTATGGAGATAGGAGGCTTGTCCTCAGTTGTTTTTCAGAGTTTTATTTCTTCATTCTCTTCCTTCATGTTCTTGATTTTTAGTTTTATGTGATCAATTCCAGTTAACTTAATATTTTCCAAAATCTAAATTAAGTTCACCTATTCCAAGCAGTGATCCACATATTTGAAGAAGTATCAATTTATTTCATAAAGCAGATGGAGAATAATATGAAACATATTAGCATGGTTGGAGACAGTATTCCTGCAAATCTTGACATAAAGTCTCAAAGTAATAAAAATACTCCATTTTAATATAGAAACAGTGTGACAGTTCAAATAAGTCTTAACCTGGATTCCCACAAAAGCAGAGGTCAAGACAAGAGTTTCTAATGTAGTTTATTTGAGAAGCAATCCCAGGCCTGAAGAATTAAATAAAGGAGACAAAAAAAAAACCCACACAAGAATTTTATTAGCATGCTGACCTTTGCTTTGGATGACCAGTGCTCTACCCCATGGAACCTTCTGCAGTGTCTTAAAAATGTAGGTCATAGTTGTTCTTCCAGGAGCTGAAAGGGAAAGGCATTATTTGGTTTGGTTATTACTGTGTTACTGAAGGATAGCCCTTTGGGAAATGGATTCTCCCATTCTGAGATGCAGCCATGTGAATTCTATTCAGGCTCAATACCAGATGCTAATTCTTGACTGACACTGTGGAATTAAGGGAAGCCAAGATAATTGAAAGTAATAACAAACTCATAAAACTTATTTTTCATGACAGTTTTTACTTTCTTTTTATTTTTTTTGCTATGAAGCCCATGATGATTCAAATACAGAATCCATGGCTTTAAGCTTTCCCAGTGCTGTACATATACAAGTGTGCATTGTCATGTCTAGCTCGTTTTGGTGTAATTTACATCATTTTAGAAGATTGTGCTTCTAAAGCTAGTATTTTTCTAGAAATCCTGTCTTTGAGTGTCATGTAAGTTAAAAATGAAAATGTGTTTATATTCAGACAGACTGGATGCCTGTGATTAGTAGACATGCCATACTGAGAGAACTCTGTCCTCTTGAGACCATCTTCCTAGTCTCCGAATTATGCTAAACAATATATGTAGTTTAGTATTGTGTAATTATTAAAAATGTTCATCTCATTTGCTCTTGCATCTTTAATTTAGCAGATTCAAATAAGCATGTGGTATTCATAGTTCTTTTTGGTTTACACAAATGAAAATCATCATCCAGTTAATAACCATTTTAATTTTGTGATATCTGTAGAAAGGATGTCATGTCCTATAAAGCAGAACCCAAAGATAAAGCTAACGACAAAAGATTTGAAGATAAAATTTTTGTTGCTTTTCTTCAAAAACAATGTTTAATTTTCTATGATATGATGCTTTGTCATAAGAAGTATTTTATTTAAGTTTGTATTACATTTTTGAATACTCATGTGTTCAAGACACTGACTTTATTCTTGGAGTGTCAACACTTAGAACAGATGAAGTGATCTCAGGGACATGTCTCTGCCTCTTACTAGTTCTAGAAATGATAAACTAAAACTAAGTATAGAAATAATAATTGCCTGCCATTATATCTATACTTTCCTAGCTAACAAATCATTGACATGTAAAATCTTTGTATGTTTCTGTTAGAATTTTTTTTTATTTTAGATATTTTCTTTATTTACATGCGAATTTCTCCATTCCCAGTTTCCCCTCCAAAAAACAAAAAAACAAACAAAAACAAACCCCTGTTGCCTCCTCCCTCCCCATGTCTGCCACCCCGCCCTCTCCCACTTTCTGGCCCTGGCATTCCCCTACACTGGGGCACAGAACCTTTACAGGGCCGAGGTCCTCTCCTCCTATTGATGATCGATTTTGCAGTCCTCTACTATACACATGCTGCTTGAACAATGAGACCCCTCTATGTGCAGTCCTTGGTTAGTGGTTGAGACCCTGGGAGCTCCAAGGGTACTAGTTAGTTCATGTTGTTGTTCGTCCTAAGATAAGCAATTATTTATAATCACAAAAAAGTATTTTACGGGTGCGCATGTGCAAAGGCAGGCGCATTGCACATGCAGAAAGATGGCCGGCTCGGGAACCTGAGTGCCTCCGCCGTCACCCTGGTCCCCTCTGCGCCTGGGCGCATCACTGGGCAAGTGGGACCACGGCGCTTCGTGGGTGGAGCCTCAGTGTTCCCTGGGTGGAGCGGACGGCCGGGGTGACGCTGAAGGGGCCGGGAACACGTGCGCTGAGCCTCTCGGGAAGGCGAGAAGGCGCGAGGGGCGCGAGGGGCGCGGGACAGCATGAGTCAGCAGAGGACAGCGCGGAGACTGCCCAGCCTGTTGGTGGACCTGGGGCATGAAACCGTGCGCTGCCACTGCCGGGACCCCATCAACGTGGAGAACCTACTGCCATCAAAAATAAGGATTAATCTAGAAGAAAATGTACAGTATGTGTCCATGAGAAAAGCTCTGAAAGTGAAGAGGCCCCGGTTTGATGTGTCGCTGGTATACTTAACTTGAAAGTTTATGGATCTTGTCAGATCTGCCCCTGGGGGCATTCTTGACTTAAACAAGGTTGCCACAAAACTGGATGTCCGGAAGAGGCGAGTGTATGATATCACCAATGTCTTGGATGGATCGAACTGGTGATAAAGAAATCTAAGAACCACATTCGGTGGATAGGATCTGACCTGAACAACTTTGGGGCCGCACCCCAGCAGAAGAAGCTGCAGGCAGAGCTCTCTGACCTGTCGGCAATGGAAGACGCCTTGGACGAGTTGATTAAAGATTGCGCTCAGCAACTGTTGGAGTTAACAGATGACAAAGAAAATGAGAGACTAGCGTACGTAACCTATCAGGATATTCATGGCATTCAAGCTTTCCACGAAGAGATTGTCATTGTAGTGAAGGCTCCAGAGGAAACCAGACTGGATGTTCTAGCTCCCAGAGAAGATTCTATCACAGTACATATCAGGAGCACCAAAGGACCCACTGATGTATATTTGTGTGAAGTAGAACAGAACTCAAATGGTAAAACAACTGATGGAATAGAAGCCTCTCCATCTAAAAGCATCCATCCACAGTGCCCAGAGAAAGAAGACAAGCCTCCTCAGTGAGTGAAGAACTTCTCACAGTGAGTGGCTCATAGCAGTGCAGAGTGACGAAGGTCTTTGGAGCATCCCGAGGGGGTGAATCATGTACCCCCTCCCCCGTGGGTGAATCATGTGCCCCATCGTTTGATCCTCAGCAATAAGTCTCCTCGGAGTGCTCTTGTGCTCTTATTCTAGACTTGTAGCCGCACTGAAGGCCAGTAGTGTTCTCCCGAGTAGCCTCCAGCATGGGTTCCTGGGTGGGTTTCCCATCCAGTATCAGCTCTTTCGATAATTCTTCGCTGACTTTTGTCAGTGAAATAGGCCTCTTGCCTC
>NW_022196900.1:11537440-11543280 GCF_008632895.1 Mastomys coucha
GGTCAGAGGGCTTTACTTCCCGTGTGTTGTACCCGGCCCCAGCTCTCATCCCCCCTTCCCAATCACCTAGCGCTCTCTACCTCAGTAAGTCATTTACCTCTCTGTGCCTCTATTGACTCAGTAATTTACCACTAGACTGTGAGCTCCACGAGAGACATTTGTTCATAGTCGCTCTCAGTGCCTTGTACCACGCCTAGTCCAAAACAAGTGCCCAGTGAATGTCTAGCAAACCCTGAGTGGGCAAGTGCAACATGGGGCTGATGGAACCTGGATTGTTGTTGTACAGTAGTCTGGGAAGCATCATTAGTATGTTAAACCTCTCTTGCTCTACAAAAGATTTGAAGCAGCTTGAAATAACAATCATGTATACAAAGTAGGATCCAAAATTAAAGTATTAAAAAATAGTGCTGTGTGTCTGCTTCTGTATGTAAGATTCCTGGTAACTGCTGCATTGGTCTCCAGAGGTTCCTTCTTTCTTACGTATAAAAAGTTGTTTGAAATTAAAAAAAAAAAGTATTTTACAATTGGAAAAAAATGTTTGCAAACCAAGAACATGTTTGAACATATCAATGCTAACCTCACTATGAAGTAATATTTTGGTGAAATTATTAACTAACAAAATCGCATGGAGTTTAAGTCATAATTACATAGTTGGCTGGAGAATCTCCTTAAAATTTTGCTTTAGAGATCCACTTTGTGTATGTCATGTGGCTATTGGTGAATATATTTATTGCAGTGGTGTCTAATTTCAGTGATTTAACACATTTCATGTTCTGTGTCAACAACTTGTAAAGACAATACTGTATTTATAATCTTGTCAAGGTGGTTTAAAATGTTATATCATCTCTGAAACAGCCATATGAATAAAAGATCTTCACTGAAGTCCATTCATAAGCTATTACAAGGTGGGTTTAACTTCCCTTTGTTCTCCTTTTCAACTTAGTTATGAATAGACTGTACTTTGAAACTATCATCAAAAATGATTTCACTCCAATTTTTCCTACTGGTTATAAAATTACTTTGCTTCTGTCTGTCTTCAAAGGTATTTTTTCCAACATTGTTGCCAATGTATTCCTAACTGAATGAAAGAATGCCCTCCGCTAGCCTCAAGAGTTTTGTTATAAAATTCCCTCCACTTTCAGGAGAGACTTAAAACTAGTTCTATACTGTAATCTTTTCATTTTATATATCCTAAAGTACATATGGATATAAAAACATCTTTATACTTATCTTAAGCTTGAAAACTAATTACACAATTATTTTTATATTAGAACACCATTTCACACCATTTTAAATGCTCATGAATTGTTTTGAAAAGTGTAAATTTTAAAGTGTTATGCAACTTCTAAAAATGGCTTAGATTTTTAGCACACGTTGGCCTTAGCAATTAAAAGGTAGATAAAGCATGTGTTTGTGTCTCCATACATGACTTGTTTAAAAATCTGGAGAATCTAGCCATACATGATGATCTCATAGCTGAGACCTCCATTCTAAATTATGCTTTTGTATAATGACTATGAGTTTTAGTTATAATGTGCCTTGTAGGATGACAATTATGTTGCCAAGATACTTTATTTCAAAAACACAAGTGGAATTTTATTTGAAGTAGTGATTTATAAAACTCATTCTAATGTAATCTCTATGATTCCTAACAAACAATTGGTTGGTTTCTTTTTTTTTTTATTAGATATTTTCTTTAGTTACATTTCAAATGTTCTTTCCTGGTTTCCCTTAAGGAAAAAAAAATACTATTCTCTCCCCCTTCCACCTGCTCACACAACCCTTCCTCTATGGCTTCCTGGCCCTGGCATTCCCCTACATGAGTCCCAACATGTGTAATCTTTGGTTGGTGGTTTAGTCCCTGGGAGATCTGAGGGTACGGTTAGTTCATACTGTTGTTCCTCCTATGGGGCTTCAAACCCTTTCAGCTCCTTAATTGGTTAGTTTCTTAAAGACATTAAATTAACTAATGTTTCATCTTGTAACACTGCAGTTATGCTACATGGAATGTAGAGCTTTGAGTGTGAGAAGTGGGGAATAGTATTTTATGCTCATGTAAGTTAAATTTGTCCTCTGCCCAGTCTCTTGTGCTTTTTCCTTCTTATTCTTGTAGATGTTATTTTACTAGGCTAAAACCTTTGTACTTAGATTTATGTGACCTCTTTCTGTCCATTACTATTTTTATCAAACATTTGGTGATTTTCTTACTTGTTTTTCAAGTTCTCCACTTATCTGATTGACTTCATTGATCCACAATTACTGTAGTATGTTCTTGGTGACATACACAAAGTGTAGGGGCTATATCATAGACCAATAGTTATTTGAATATGGTTTTGAGGAGACTTTTAGCCCTGTAGAAAGAATTTTAAGTGGTCGCTTTTTGAAAAACAATGAGGGAAAGAAATTCAAATAAAACATGTATCTAAAAAAAAAGTTTAAAATGAGCAGGAAATCTCTAAGGATTGGAAGATATACAGAGTAAGTTTACTGTTTTAATTGTTGCCATTTAATGTAATGTTTGTTAATTATATAATTAACTGGGAAAGGGATTATCCAAGTAGAATAAGGTAGTTACTCATTAAAAGAATATCAATTTTATCTCAAATTGAGTGTGGTATTGCCCATGTAGAAATATAGAGTTAATCAGGAAAATGGTACAGGAGTAAAGATGAAAATACAAGGTGTAGTAGTCATAGGCAAGTGTGGCCAGACCTGACATGCCAGTACCCAGAGCTCTCTAAACTCAAAGACATTGTGATCTACATAATTAGTTCAAGGCAAGGCTTTTTAGAGAGACATGAAGAATGAATAGTCAAATGCTTGCCTAGGGTAAGGCAAGTATGCAGAAAGTGACCAAATATTTAGAAAAACAGACATGAAGCAAATGGGTTGTTGGTTAAAGCTATTATGAGAGATTGATAGAATAAAATACAAGTATGCATGTATCTAGTATGCTATTGGTCTGGAATCAGATTGCAAAACCCAGAATTCTAAAGCCCTATCTTATACCTGTCAGAGTTGGGGTGCCCTGTAACATTTGAAATGATCCAAGAATATTCAGTGAGGTATATTGGGGGAGAAATTACTCAAAAATACAAGTACAGGGGTCAATGGTAAGCAGCAATTGGCCTTGTGTGCAGTCTGCTCTGCTGGGAATCCAAAGAGAAGAATCAGTGTTATCAGTCTAAATCATTTCCTAGGAGAAGTTACATTTCTTTAGAATATTAGGTTCAATGTGTTTTTGTAATTTGGACAAGAGAGCAAGAGTGCTATCTATGCCCACGTGTTTGCACATCCCCAGTGGCCTTTGTAATAGAGATTTTAATTTTAATAAAAGCATAATGATATACTTTCTCCCTTTCCTCTGTTTAGCTCATGCCATATTCCCTCTACACTTAATTATTAATGTTGGCCTATGAAGTAATTAAATTCATTATATTTGATACATATATGTTCATATATTTTGTCTTTATTCTCCTCCATTATCCTTCTTGACCACTCTTGATAGTTCTCTTCCTTCTCTGAAACTCCCTCCACTTCCACCTTCATGTAGCATTCTATTATCCTGTTTTCTCCTTCCCTTTTCTTTAGATACCACTTAAGATTGGTATTCTATCTAGTTTCAAAATTTATACACACATAATTAAAATTTTGATTCTGATTTGTTGAGCCTAGCCTGGTCCAGGTGGGGACAGAATGACATGGTTCCTACCTCTGGGAGAGGGACCAGGTGTAGATGGCTTCTGTGAACCTAAGGCTGGTTTGGGTAATTATGGCTATAGTTTCTGGACCCACTAGAAGTAGAGAACTCATTCCTCCTAAGGACTATCCTCCCTGCTAATGTTAATGACCCCATGATAATTAGAAACAGCAAGAATGCAGGAGTTGAGGGTATAGCAATGTCTCAAAAACAGTAAATGCTGGGACTTCAGGACAGCCCTTAAGGCTATGGGAAAGAGTTCTACATACATAGGTTTGAAAATATGTAATTTCTTAACTATGAAAAATGTAAGGATGCAATTTGAATTATGAAGGACTTCATGAATCTAAAGAAAAAGAGTTAGGTACACTGTGAGCCACTTCCTCAGGAAGATAAAACAAAACAAACCAAACAAACAAACAAAAAACCAGGTAGATACAAACACAGCCAGATTCCTGAGTTCAAGGTCAGCCTGGGACACAGAAAATCCAGGTACAGGTGTGATAGAAATGGTAATTTCAGGTGAGAATCCCACTCAACTAGTTTACCATCTCAGCTTAAAAAAATGCAGACAGGGAGTTTCTTTCTTTTATTTTTTTAATTTTTATTAGATATTTTCTTTATTTACATGTAAATTTCTCCCTTCCCAGTTTTCCCTCTAAAAAACAAAGAAACAAACAAAACAACAAAAACAAACCCCAGCTGCCTCCCCACTACCTCATGCATGCCACCACACCCTCTCCTGCTTATTGGTGCTGGCATTCCCCCACACTGGGGCACAGAACCTTCACAGGGCAGAGGTCCTCTCCTCCCATTGATGATCAAATTTGGAATCCTCCACTATACACACGCTGCCAGAACAATCAGTCCCACCATGTGCAGACCTTGGTTGGTGGTTGAGACCCTGGGAGCTCTGAGGGTACTAGTTCATATTGTTGTTCGTCCTAAGGGGCTACAAACCCCTCAGCTCCATTGGTCTTTTCTCTAACTCCTTCAATGGGGAGTACCCAGTTCAATGGATGGCTGTGAGCCTCTACATCTGTATTAGTCAGGTACTGTCAGAGCCTCTCAGGAGATAATTATATTCTGGCTGGCTTGTCTTTCCTTCAGTCTCTGCTCCATAGTTAATCTCTGCCACTCCTTCCATGGTGTCCCTCAACAGAGGAGTGGATACAGAAATTGTAGTACATCTACACAATGGAGTACTACTCAGCTATTAAAAACAATAAATTTATGAAATTCTTAGGTAAATGAATGGATCTGGAGAATATCATCCTGAGTGAGGTAACCCAATCACAAAGAACAAACATGGTATGCATTCTCTGCATTATTATTAGCCCAGAAGTTTGGAATACAGGAAGAACAACCCACAAACCACAAGGAACTAAAGAAGAAGGAAGACCAAAGGTGGACATTTCATTCCTTCTTAAAAGGGGGAACCAAGACAGGGAGTTTCTAAGACCAGAGCAGTCAGCTGGGAGGCACGGGCCCCAGGAGTCCCAGGGGAGCTGCAGGGCTGCAAGGACAGGATCCTCTCAGCTTCTGAGTGACAGAGGTAGATCAGCATCCTTCTCTGCCCCTTCCCTGCAAGTGGAGGGCCTACCTCCAGGGATCTCTTATCCCAGAGACTTGGGTGAGAGCCACCATTTTCTCTCCAATGAGTTTCTAAGACAAGAGCAGCCAGCAGGGAGGCACTGGCCCCACGAGTCGCAGGGGACTTGCAGGGTGGCAGGGACAGGACAAGCTCTAGTCAGAGACACTAAGAACATCTAACACCAAAAATCAAGAGATGGCGAAAGGCAAACGCAAGAATCCTACCAACAGAAACCAAGACTACTTGGCTTCATCATAACCTAGTACTCCCACTGCTGCAAATCCTGGAGATCCCAAAACACTGGAAAAGCAAGAATTGGATCTAAAATCACATCTTGCTGATAGAGGAAATTAAGAAGGACATGAATAACTCCCTTAAAGAAATACAGGAGAATACAGGTAAAGAGGTACAAGCCCTTAAAGAGGAAACAAAAAAATCCCATAAAATATTACAGGAGATTACAAGTAAACAAGTAGATGCACTTAAAGAGCAAACTCAAAAATCCCTTAAGGAAATGCAGGAAAACACAAACAGGTGAAGGAATTG
>NW_022196900.1:11544458-11545510 GCF_008632895.1 Mastomys coucha
TAATTGGTCACAAATCAGGCCTCAACAGATACAAGAAGATTGAAATAATTACTTGTATCCTATCAGATAACCATGGATTAAGGCTGCTTCTCAATAACAACATAAACAACAGAACACCCACATACACGTGGAAGCTTAACAACACTCTACTCGAATATTTGTTCAAGGAAGGAATAAAGAAAGAAATTAAAGACTTTCTAGAGTTTAATGAAAATGAAGCCACAACATACCCAAACTTATGGGACACAATGAAAGCAGTCCTAAGAGGGAAACTCATAGCTTTAAGTGCCTCCAAAAAGAAACTGGAAAGAGCATACACCAGCAATTTGACAGCACACCTTAAGGTGCTGGAACAAAAAGAAGCAAATTCACCCAAGAGGAGTCAAAGGGAGGAAATAATCAAACTCAGGGCTGAAATCAGCCAAATAGAAACAAAAAGAACTATACAAAGAATTTACCAAACCAGAAGCTGGTTCTTTGAGAAAGTCAACAAAATAGATAAACCATTAGCCAGACTAACTAGAGGGCACAGAGATAATTTCCTAATTAACAAGACCAGAAATGATAAAGAAGTCATAACAACAGACATTGAGGAAATCCAGAAAATCATAAGATCCTACTACAAAAGGCTATACTCAACAAAACTGGAAAACTTGGATGAAATGAACAATTTTCTAGACAGATACCAGGTACCAAAGTTAAATCAAGATCAGATCAACAATCTAAACAGTCCTATATCTGCGAAGCAAATAGAAACAGTCATTAATAGTCTCCCAACCAAAAACAGCCCAGGACCAGATGAACCCAGTGCAGAGTTTTATCAAACCTTCAAAGAAGAACCAATACCAATACTCCTCAAACTATTCAACAAAATTGAAACTGAAGGCACTCTATCAAATTCGTTCTAGGAAGCCACAATTACTCTTATACCTAAACCACACAGAGACCTAACGAAGAAAGAAAATTTCAGACCAATTTCCCTTTTGAATATCGATGCAAAGATACTCAATAAAATTCTTGCAAACCGAATCAAAGAACACATCAAAACAATC
>NW_022196900.1:11546590-11547555 GCF_008632895.1 Mastomys coucha
CCACATCAAAGCAGATACATTAAAACTAATAGAAGAGAAAGTGGGGAAGAACCTCGAACAAATAGGCATGGGGGAAAATTTCCTATAGAGAACGCCAATAGCTTCTGCTCTAAGATCAAGAATTGACAAATGGGACCTCATAAAGTTGCTAAGTTTCTGTAAGGCAAAAGACACTAAATAGGGCAAAACAGCAACCAACAAATTGGGAAAAGATCTTTACCAACCCTATATCTGATAGAGGTATACAAAGAACTCAAGAAGTTAGACTCCAGAGAACCAAATAACCCTGTTATAAAATGGGGTACAGAGCTAAACAAAGAATTCTCAATTGATGAATACTGAATGGCTGAGAAGCACCTAAAGAAATGTTCAACATCCTTAGTCATCAGGGAAATGCAAATCAAAACAACTCTGAGATTCCACCTCACACCAGTCAGAATGGCTAGGATAAAAAACTCAGGTGACAGCAGATGCTGGAGAGGTTGTGGAGAAAGAGGAACACTACTTCATTGCTGGTGGGATTGCAAACTGGTACAACCATTCTGGAAATCAGTTTGACAGTTCCTCCGTAAATTTGACATAGTTCTACCGTAGTACCCAGCTATACCACTCCTGGGCATATACCCAAAAGATACTACAACATGTAATAAGGACACATGCTCCACCATGTTCATAGCAGCCTTATTTATAATAGCCAAAACCTGGAAACAACCCAGATGTCCCTCAACAGAGGAGTGGATACAGAAATTGTGGTACATCTACACAATGGAGTACTACTCAGCTATTAAAAACAATAAATATATGAAATTCTTAGGTAAATGGATGGATCTGGAGAATACCATCCTGAGTGAGGTAACCCAATCAAAAAAGAAAACACATGGTATGCACTCTCTGATAAGTGGTTATTAGCCCAGGAGTTTGGAATACAGGAAGCACAACCCACAAACCACAAGGAACTCAAGAAG